>NC_079390.1:16197806-16497806 GCF_029220125.1 Pseudoliparis swirei | reverse complement strand
TTTTGAAGGAGTCCAGGAGGAATTACGAAAGGACAATAAATCGGCCTTTAGGACTGTGTTTTTGGTTTGAATTTAGGATACAGTGCAAGAACTTTAACATAGCAAGTTTGGAATCAGTCTGCAAATGCTTTAGTTAAAAATTAAACCAAACTTTTCTTTGGTTGTCAGTTTTAGTTTTCCAACAAAGTTCAAAATGTGGCCTGCAACAGTAAGGCTGTTTTTAGCCTCGCTGATTGCCGGAAATGCTGCTGAAGCAGTTGATCACTTTCTTTGTTGGCCGGTTCAGAGGAGTGAGGAGTCAGCACCAGTGGCGGCTGGTGAATTTTTTTTTGGGGGGAGCGCAGTTGGGCGACGCGGTTTAAATAGCACTCAACAATGAAAAGAAAAGAGGTTTTGAGTAGAATATTGTAAAAACCAAAGCTTTATTTCAAGAACACAGCGTGCTCAACACTGTCCAATAACAACTATCAACACACTGTAACTTTGGGCATGAGAGGTTCAGAGCAGAATTCTTTAAGAAACATTGGGTTGGGTTTTAGAGGTTTGCAAAATAAAAGAGTTTCACCCTCACATGAAAGAGGTTCAGAGCAGATGTTACAGATGTGGAACGGGCATGGAAGAAGTCGGCTCAGATGGTGGATTTTCCCAGCACTTATTTATTCTGCAGAAGACAACAGAACACACACATTTGCCTTCTGATCTGTCTCTGCACTTCCACTTCCCTCAGCAAAATAAAACCATTGTCCATGGAAGACAGGACCACATTAAATCTAAATAATAACAATTCTCATCAAAAACCATGACATGTAACATACAAGGGGAAAACAGAGACCCCTAATGGACAAAATAAATAACTACATGAGCTAGAGTCATTTCAGCAGAAACAGAAAATTCTAACTTTGAACAAAGGAAACACATACCTGGAGAAGACAACAGAACACACATTTGCCTTCTGATCTGTCTCTGCACTTCCACTTCCTAGACACGCAAAACACAATTTACACAAGGAAAATATACGTCGGGGCGACCGGATGTAGCTAAACAAACGGTGCCAAAGTGGCTCAATGAGACCGCCACCAAACGTATATGTTGACGGTCTAAATGACACGACAGCTGGACGCCGTGATCGTATTTGCGACCATTACTGTATGTAACATAAACGGTTAATTTTTATAAAAGAATATAGCCAAAATAGTGCAACATCGTTTTTCACTAAACTCACCCTCAGCAATATAAAACCATTGTGAGCAGGGTTGCCAGGTCTGTGTGACAAAACCAGCCCAATGGCCAATCAAAACCAGCCCAAAAACCAGCCCAATATCAGAACTCAAAATATGCCCGTGCTAAACCATATACACTGCTTTTAAAGTCCAACAGCATTGCTATCATTGCCAAATGTATTGTAATATCTACAAAGTAACAACATATGTTTAGTTTGCCAGCATTAAAAGCAGTTTTATTTCACCTAGGTCCTAAAATGGCCTTGTGTAATTATACAGTATATTATCATAAATAAAATGTGTGCGTGCTGATCTTGAGTCAGTTTGGTAGGATTTGGGTATGAATAAATTATTTCATTTAAAATATGGATTTTTATTTAAAGATATTCATGTAATTTGCATGCAAAATAGGTCTACCGAACCAAGGACAAAAAATTCAACCAGCAACACTTCAAAGTGGCCCGATTCCGCAGGAAAACCGCGGACCTGGCAACACTGCTCTATGGGCTGAGGGAACATACGGGTCTCTGATCTGCCGAATAATCCAATCGCGTGCGCATTTGTGCGCACCAAGATTCAGTTTCATCCGCCAATGTGAAGCCGGTCATTGCCAAAACGACTGAAATGTTGTATCGATGCCGTACACACGTTAGAACAGCGCCTCGAAAAAGGGAGGGCTTCTCTCCGTGATAATGGCGATATATTATATTTTTTCACATTAACTTAAGTGGTTGTTGACAGGGGCTTACGGTCTCCCACACACATTTAGCGCGTCAACACGGTATATTTACTATTTAAATGATTTGGCATATAATGTTTTTTGACAGGATTTTTAAATTTATTTTTCTTCTTTTTTTTTCATCTTCAAATTTTAAGAGGGGTGGCGCACTAGCGCCCCCTATGGACGAACCGCCACTGGTCAGCACACAGCAGTAGGAAAAGCTATATAAGAGTTTTTCACTGGAGGTACTTGAGCATCTAGTCCTATATGAGCACAAAATATCTGAGGCTGATTGGTCCTGAAGATTGTGTCCGATTAGCCGTGGACAGACAGAAGAACAAAATGCATGTTACATCTCTGTCTGCCTCTCATTTGCCCCAGAGTGACCCCTACTGGACAGTAGAAACCCTCACAGCAAGGGACCGCAGCAGAATAGGCAACCAGACGGTGTGCAGTCTGGTGGAGATGCTGCGTCTGGCGGCCCGGGCCAACGGCTCGGCACTGCTCAACATCCGCAGGCCTCCTCCAGAGCACCCTCGCTACCGGAGCTGGTTCATGGACACGCTGTGGGCTGTGCAGAAAGCAGGGATCTCCCAGAAGAGGGTGAGGACTGTAGGTCACTCCATATTACACTTCTGATTGCTTGAAGGTGTTGCTTGTAGATCTGTTGAGTTAAGCACACTAACGACTGCCACTGAGACTGGCAGCTGGTATTGTCCTCCAGTACACCGAGTTCTACTTGGGGGACAACCAACACTCCGAAAGAGATGTAGCCTGGAGTTTGACTGCTGAACACGGTGTATTCACCATGTTGACTGTGATTGCCGTAGATAGAACAAATGTATAATTTAAAATATCAATATGATGTTGAGAACTCTTCATGTAGCACCTTTTTTAATTTCATGAAAGTGCAACATCTTTGGATATGAGGCACACGCTGCATTCAGTCTGACCCGGGTCTGTCCCTGCCTTATGTGTTTGTGCCAGGTGACGTGGACCCCCGACACGGACAGGGGGAGGGTGCGAGGGCTTCAGCAGACCGCAAACGAGAAGCTGTCGTTGGAAGAGATGAGGCAGAGGGGAATAACGAGCCTGACCCTCCACTACAGCAAGGCCAGCCACAAAGACATCCAGTAAGAGCAAGCGTGTACCGCTCGGTGACGGGAGAGGGGGGGTGCTGCTGAGACAAACCATGGTGAAGATCAGAGGGAGCTTTGTTTGTTGCTGAAAGAACATAAACAGACCACATTGTTGTCCTTTTGACTTATTCCTCATAAGAATAACTGTGATGCAACTCTGTCATATTTCTGGACAAAGTGCTGTGCTTTCTAGGCTTTGCTTGCTGAGTGGGTGGAGGAAAGGGATGGAGGTAAACAAGTGTGGGAACCAATTAAAGTCAAATCTCAGCAAAAGAGATGTGATATTAGAATGAGTTGCATTGTCGATAATGCAGGCGCTAAGTTTTTACAAGGAAAAAGAATGAATGGAAAAGAAGAAGAAAAATCTTCTTAGAAAATATACAAATTCTCCATGGAATTTGATTAAACTCTGAATGGTGAAATGAAATGATTTCATCACCTTTTCTCAGGTGATCCTCATCTACCTGAAACATAGTGAGAAGAGCTGTTGTAACAGAAAATAAAGCCCATTACTCGTGAGCCTGTTTACACGGAGATCCCGCAGTAAAGAGGTTCCCCGTTCGCTGGTTTCTGGTTTACACTGAACAAACAAAGGCGATGTAATGCTGCTCGGCGTGTGATTTTTAGACAGCGTGCCATCCTTCTGGAAGCAAAAGAAGTGCTGGTGTACAAGGTGCCATGTCGGTGTTGGAAAAAATATGGTACCACGACCCCTTTACCCTAACTCTAAGGTTTGAGGTACGTACTTGGACAGACTATAAACCCCCATCATAAAACAAAAACCCTGTTTTATTGTCATATTACATATAGTCACATACATATATGAAATGTATCCTCTGGATATGACCCATCCTTAGTTATTTAGGAGCAATGGAGCAAAGTGCCCGGGGAGCAACTGGGGGTTCAGTGCCTTGCTCAAAGACACTTCGACATGCAGCTCATGGGGAGAGCCGATGGAGCCGGCCCCCTGCGGTTGCGGGAGGACCACTCTCCCCACTGAGCTACAAATAATGTGCTTTGTGGAGAAGCGCTCAGTACAGTCCCCAGCAGTCTCTTTACTGTTCCTATCTCTTCAGTAATGGTCCAACATTTGGTGTGTTTGCACATTTCTAGTGGTTCAACGGCAATAACGGGGCTTTAGTAACAAGATGATGATAAAGTTAAATTTTTTCTAGGCCCTTATTGCATATGTTAAAATGCATAAACAACATGAATGTCTTCACTTCGCCGTCATCAGGACACGACAATGTTTACAGCATCTTTAGGTGGCAGACTGTAGCTCTCCCAGTGCAGGCAGCTCTCATGCACACAACGCACTAAAAGGAGCAAAGGATTTAAAGGGAGACAACCTTTTCTCCTCAGTGCTGACATTTTTCTTTTTCTTTCTTTCCGCAGGGAGTATCTGGCTAATAATGTGAGTGTGACTGTCTACCCAGTGAATGAGCCCTGGCTCTACTCCCTCCTGTGGTGTAGCGGGGTGCCTTCTGTGTCCTCCGATGCCCCCCAAGTCCTCCGAAAGGTGCCTTACCCCATCTGGCTCATGGTAAACAGCTCTCCTCTTCCTGTCTCTCATCTGACGCCACACACACACATAGACAGACACACACACACAAGGTCACACACACACACACACACAGAGACACGGTTACACACACACACACACACACTCACACACAGACAAGGGCACACACAAGTACACACACACACACACACACACAGACAGACAAGATCAGACAGAGAGACAAGAGGACAGAGACTGACGAGGGCCCAGCAAGGACGCAGAGAAATAGCGTGGCGTTGAGGGACAACAGGACCCTGGGAAAAGAGTGTGAGATGAGGGCAGAGATCTGAAGTAACAATCCTCTGTCTAGACTGCCTTTGTGCACGCAGGCCTTGTGTTGTGTTTACAGCTTCAGACGACATGCACGTTAACGGTGACCTCCGGTGGCGTTGACTGGGAACTGCCGTTCTCTTTCCCTTCTGTTGCAGAGTCGGAACGCTTACAACTTCATCTGGATCACGTCCAATCTGGTCTCCATCGCCGTCGTCATCGGGATTTTCGGTTTCCAAAAGTAAGTGCAGTGATCATGTTGCCGGTCACAGGCAAACATCAACTAGCGATCACACCCTTTTGTCAGAAAAAAACTGTCAAACGAAAATTATTTTTAAATGCATACATTAGTTTAAAGCACTAACATAAAACATGTATTACATCATTTGAAAATTGGTATACAACCAATGCAGATAGTTTTGATTGTATTTGTTGTAATGCAATTGCATTTGTGCTACACACAGAATTTAAACTTTCCATTCAACATCAACTTGTCACGTTTATTCAGAATAATTCACTGAACACGTGGTCCGCTGCTTTTCAATTAGAAACAAGCTGCTGTGCACAGAACTGCTCATGTGGGTGAACTGAGCCTCTAAAGTGATGAAGTCTTGTTTGTTTTCCGGTATAATTTTAATTTGATCTGCTTAAGGAAACACAGTACATGTTGTATTTTGTTTTAGCTCATCATCTATTTTAACTCTATTGTTTCTCCGAACAAATATCATCTAAATGTTTGCAGGAGCAGCATATCGCTGAATATATCAAAAGTTGTGTTGTTAAAGGGAAAGATGGTTCTGATGTACAGCGTGTGGCTCTGTGAGCTACGTCTCTGTATACAGTAGATGGAGTTGGTAGAACCAGACAGGATAATGCGTGTGGGAGCAAAGCAATGTACCTAGACACCTACAAGTCTGAGTTTGAGGTGTACTATTCAGTGTTTGCTGTTTTAAAGGTTGAGTTCCCACTGCAGTGCATTGCTTTGGTCCTGTGCTGGTGCTCCTGTCTGTTCCTCCAGCTACTGCAGTAATACGCTGACTGTGGAGAAGAGCCCCATCAGAGCGTCAGCACCATCCCTTCACGGTGTCGACTGTTCATTCTAACCTTTCTTTATCTATTGTCTGTCTCTTTCCTCTTGTCTTTTGTCTTCTGACTGTCTGTGTTTCTCCTCCACACTCTAACATGTCCTGTTCCTCTCTGTCTCTCTTTGACATTTGTACTTTGTCCTGTGCTCTGCCTGATCTGCATGCAACCTCTCCTCCGCCGCCCCCCTGGCATCTGTCAGCTATCATGTGATCAGGTAACTGCTGCGACTGCTTCGGCCTTTGTTTCTGCCTCCTTGTCTGTCCTACTTGTGCATTTTCTGCCCGACGCCCCAAGGCCAATTTCCTTCCTCCTGTTTACCAATGTGCATCTCATTAAGTGTATGTGTGCTCATATTTTAAAGGCCCAGTCTGGGCATAATAATCATTGAATTGTCTGATTCAATGGACTCATTGCCCCTGCATGCTTGTGACAGTCTGTATCGGTGTGTGCTGTCCCAGGTGGAGGATGAGAGGGATGCAGACTTATAACCCGGAGCACATCATGCTGAGCGCCGTGGCCCGCCGGACCAGTCGGGACGTCAACATCATGAAGGAGAAGCTCATCATCTCAGGTGCAGCTTTGACTACATTCACATCTGGAAACGGATGTCTCGGGTTGAAACTGGACGTGTGAAATGCAGCCATGGGACTTTGCATCCATACGTTTAGCTATTTTTATACAATATGGCCATTCAACCAGTCTTTCTCATTATAGGTAGAGATTTGTCCAAATATCCACAGGTGCAGCCTCAGTCTATCTGTGTGAGCATCCACACTCGTCTGGGCTGTCACAATCAGATTTTCACTCCTTCGTCAATATGTTGAAAAAATTATATTTAATATTTGGAGAGGAAAAAAAAAAATCATGCTTATTAGTCAAATTCATCTTTATCTTTTTTTGCAAATACATTACACTCAAAATATGAGTGTAGGGGGTGGCAAGAGAGTTTGTTACTATGGGGGAAAAAAGCATGTTTAGGAGATACTGGATTATTTAAGATATCTTGTGTTTATAATTAACATATCAATATTTAATTTTTTTTAAACACCATTGTTATTATTGGTTTAGCACAACACGCCTAACTCACACTTATTCTTATAAGTGTGTCCGGTAGTCTAAATTGAGTTCCCTCTGGTACACAGCATATGTCTCAGGCTTTTATTGTTAAAAGTAAGACCAGAAGGAGTGGATCTGGTCTGCTCTGCCTTTGTCAAAGGTGAAAGGAGTACAAAGCCTCCGTGTTGTAGTGTAGGAGCGCGGGAATGAACGCTACGGACAAAGTTACTTTCTTTGGCTGCACACCTCTGTGGCCGTTTATTTCCTCACACAAAACATTTCACCCGTGACACTGACACCTCGTGACCTTTAACCCCTCAACGCCACCCCGTTGCCCTGGTTACGCTCCCAGCTCTTAAAGGGACCCGGTCACGTATCCTGCACACCACCCTACTAGTCTTGTGAATTATGTGCTCCCAACAGAGTCCCCTACATACGACCCCCCCAGAATTCACCAAGACTAAAGAAAACAACAACAACAAAAAACACACTCAAAGTCTCGGGGCCCGAATCAACCGTCCTGCCCGACTCCTTTTTACTGGAGCCCTAACCGGAGGCAGCGCGGCCGTTGCCGGCAGCTTCTGGGCCTTGCAGCGGCGTGGTGGAAATATAGGAGGGCGCCCGCGCCACGGGGGTTCGATCAACCTTACTGGCTGGTCTAGGTCGAGCTGTGCTGGTTTCAGGATGTTTACTTAGAAGTAGGGTCATTTTTTCATAGACTTCTGTACTATCGGAAGTCTTTCTTCAACCAGAGGTGTCGCCCCCTGATGAACAACTAGGCTAAATCTTTCCCAGTGAAATTGCGTTTATCAACATGTTGAAATGTGTTCATTAGTCAATCATCAATCATCTCCCTGTCATCTGTTTCAGAACTCAACAATGGGCTGAGCAGCACAGAGGAGCTGTGTCTGTACCCTGAGAACGGTTATGCCACGTACTCTCATGGAGGCCTCAGTCACTGAACTAACACACGGCTGGACCTCCGAGTTCAGCGCTCGACTGACTGGACCTTGTTTTGTCCTCAGAGGAAGGATACCAACTTGTATCTAAAGTGTTTGGCCTGTTGATTTATCAGTTTTTAAAATAACACATGTTGTAAATGTGTAAGTAATATATAATACATGCATGTAATATAACTTTTGTAAGTGTATTTTCTTTCCGTAATACTGCCAGCATTTTCAATGAAAATAGTTCACCACTTACCTTTAACATGGCTGTTAAGAGTCATTTTCATGTTTTCAGTATTATATCATCACTTCAGGGGTCAGCTGACCAGTGACCAAATGTCTCATGAGTGTTATGCTATTTCCTCCTGAACGGATTTGTGTTTCTCAAAACATTATTTCAATTAGTAATCATTTAAACACATCATTGTATCAACATTATTACAAGATACATTTGGTGTGCTGGGGTATTGTGAGCATATTGTGATGGATGTTTTTTTCTGTCATGCCATGATTGGTTTACTGTTTAGTCATATTAGCTCTTACATCTTTCACGTGACTGCCTTTTTATTTACTAAATATTTAGTGTAGTCTTTTAGTTCAATAAAAGGGGTACAACGTTCTAGTTACAGCTTCACAGCCGCAGGCATATCGGCTGTTCAATAAAAGTGATCTTTTCTCTTTGAAAAATGTGCAGTTTGTCTTAAATAATAAATCAGTCAATTTTTAAAATGGAAATAAAGAATCCTGGAATCTTTAACAATAGGTCAGTAAACTGCAGCTTTACTTTCATGTATTTTACCATTATCACTAACACTCTCGCTACGCTAAGTTGGTATAGGGTCAACGTTAGGATTGTTACACGTTAGCATGGTGACGTTAGCATTTAGCTCAGAGCACTGCTGCTGGCTGTCGACTCGCTTGGTCTTAAGACGAGTCTAAGGAACAGAGACTGTTGCAAGTAGTTTGCTTCAGTTGTAGTTAATGTTTATCATGTAGTGTAACTTCCTGTAAAGTGGGGACATTCTCATATTTATCAATGACAAACAGTAAAGCAGTTAGATAGCATTTGTTTCTATGATTCGTTATGTTAGCTCAATATGGTGTCTCATTCAACTCTTTCTGCATCGCATGAATATCACTAAAAATGCTAATTATTTCCTCACGTGCTACAAACCAAACGACTAATCAAGAAAAGACTAATAAAATGTATAAAGAAAATAGCCGTTGCAGCCCTAGACATATGTACTACTGAAAACTGAATAATCTACTTTTTACTGGATGAACTGTTGATGTCACCTTAACTTCAGCATTCATACATTTCATCAGAATCCACTGTATTGGCGATTCAGAGTGTTTTCAACCACAGTAAATTATAATTACACTCAAAAGAACACTGATTAATAACTTGTTTATTTAAAAAATATATATCTTTACATTTGTACACAGGCATACAGTAGTGGAGTTGAGAATTAGCCGTCTTTAAGGCTCAGCATGGCTGTTTTATTGTATGTGATGAGAAATTCCGCTGTTCAATGTTTTTGAAAAAGTTTTTTATTCACAAGTTGTCTTCAAACATAATAAAGCATAATGACGATACAGAAAGCAGATAATTCTCACGAAGCTGCCGTCTCAGCTGGCTGCGGGTACTGAGAGATAAAGTGCAGGTCTGGGCTGTTGTCGGGGCTGACAGATGGCATGTGGCAGCCGGAGTCTCTTGGGCAGTTGTTCTTATCCGCCTTCATGTTCTCGCCAGGGGTCTCGGCCCCCTGATTGGCCTTGTTCTCCAACTGACTGTCAGCTGTGAAGCAGAGAAGAAGGCTTTGTTGGATGTTCGGTCCCCGAGTTGAATAGATGAGCGCTACGTAATCCTTTAGAGCTATTATTCCTGTGCACCAGGGCTCAGCGGCCTATCTGTGTCCTGCTCTATTCTCAGCTACACTCTTTGGGGTTATCCTTAACCTCTTTAGCTGTGGCCCGGATACCCTCCCAGTCTTATTTGCTTGAGGTGCAGCGTCACTTGTCCCTTTCCCCTTCTGGTTCTAAACGTCTCGGCAAATCATCTTTGGGTTTTATCGGGACACTAAATGTCCTCTTCCTGCATTTCCCAGTACTCACAGTGCAGTTGCTGCAGGGAGAGGACAGCGGAGAGCAGGTGGAGCCTCTGCTCTGGATCAGTCACATTCAGCTCTGTCAGGTGATGCTCCCTCAGCCTCTTCAAGTCGGCCACTGTTTGGTAACCGTTCAGCTGTAGAGACAGGAAATGCTCCTACGGAAGGAATAATTCAGAAGCTGAAGGAACCCAGTCTCGTATGGACGATGAGTGCATCAAACTCCCAAAGTCAAAGTACCTCCATACTGAGGTGCTTCAACACTTCGTGGACAGTTGATTTCTTTCTCATGTGGCTTTGTGTCTCCATGTGCGTATGAGGACTCGCCTCTGTTAGCACATCTACATAAATGAACTTGAAATTTCCCATTCTGCCATTCAGCGTGCCGGTCCATATTCCCATGGAGGGCTTGGCAATTATGTCGATCACATCTCCCACCTGGATGAAAGTTTACTTTTAGTACTATTGCATGTTCAAAACGCATACAATCTCACACGGAGAAAAGATGCTACTTTACATATGTTACGACAATATAAGTAACACAAATACAATGTCAAAATGAATTTAATACAAACATGCTTTATTGCTTTCATATTTCTGTTCACATCCCCAAAGACAACATAGAGTAAAAGACTGAAATAATGAGGTAAACAGACCATTAAGAAAAATGTTATGGTATTCTGTGTTAAAGTATAAGCTATGCATAGAGCATGTTACTTTGACATCTTACTTAGTTTAAGTTCTCATTTTGAGCCCAAACATGTTTTTCTGGAACCGGACGAAGTGGGTTTTGCTAGTGTTTTTGTTTGAGTTGTCGACGTTAACCCCGTGTTTACTGCAATTTATCCTCAACATGTGTCAATATCCTCTCGTTACATGCATAGGGTCTTTTCAAAATAATTAATTTTCACTGGAAACTAATCAGTAAGGTTTAGGGAGCAAGCGTTCGGTTAGCTTTCAGAGAATATTGTGAAATACTTACTTAGGTTTAAGCAACAAAAGTACTTTAGTTATGTTTAGGAAAGTGCCGTTACTAAAATGCACTTGTGACAAACAAATCAACATTGACTTTCCAGCGTTGCTTACCTGGAGTTTGAGGGATTCGTTGTCATATGGACTTGGCATGAAATCGGTATGGACCTTTGCTCTGCCACCAAGCCGTCTTGTGCACAGGAGCTCGTCCTCCAGCCTCAGACTGTCTGTTACTGGAGCAGCCTGACCCACTGGTGACTCCACCTGGGGAACAGCAGACCAACAATAAAGGGACAGCTAGTTTTCTAAGTGAGCTAGCCACACGTCAATAATTAGTTTTTTGTTTTGTCAGAGGTCGGTGTCGCTCCACAAACTAGAGCATCCATATGGGAGTAACGGGACACCTGAGGGAACGAGCAAGGGTTGCATAATTCATCAAGTTGTGGTGGGAAGAAAACACTCTTGGGCCTGAATGTGCTTACTTGAGGAGCTTTGCCCACTGTTGAGGCTGAAGAGGCTTTCCAGAGAGTTACTGGACCGCCCCTGTTCATTACTAAATGGTCGCCGACCAGCTTTCCCCCTCTCGGTTTCATTTTTCTGCGTGTTTCCAGTCTGCACAGTAAAAACACCACAAGTCAAATTTTGTTATCCAGCCTTATATGCTTTATGTTCCCTACCATCCGTCATCTTCCACTTCAGGCGAACAAAAGAGGGAGCTAACCAACCAGGGAGCTGAGTCAGGGCCCAAAGCTGGAGTGTTTGATTCCTCATGCGACAGAGAGGCTCAATGTCCCGGTTTATGCTGCGACACGCAGCTCCTCTGGCAAGCAGAACACTTAATCCTGCAAGGGTTGCCTGGCTTTTTATAGCTGAGACCTGCAGGAGGTGTGTGGCGGGAATAATCCCCAGCTACCTGCGCTCAGCTCTTAACTTCCTCTTCCCTTACGCCTTCAGACCATGTTTGCATCAGCAGCATCCGTGTGCGATTTCTGGAGTGGGGGATCGTGGAGGGGCTGCACTTAAACTACACAGGCATGCAGCTTATTACATATATGATCTGATTTGATCTGAATATTGTCAGGCAGGATCTCGTCAAGCAAGCGATGGCTGGGATGCTGCATGCTGCATGCGAAAACCTGCGTTTTTCTAAAAGCACCACTTAACCAGCCACATGTACACACTGATCACATGGAACACAGTCACTGCCAGTCAGCTGACATATTGTTGGATATCATTTATGACTTCTTTCTTAATGAATAGTCGAAGCAAGCAATCACAATGAAGTTACATGAGGCCATTTTCCAGCAGTCTTGTGGACTGTCATTACAGGGTAAATGGTGCCAAAAGGTCTGCTGTGAAAGGACCTGGAATGTGCTTAATATAAATAACTATTGTTGCCAGTGATGACAATGAGCAATGATTTAGTGCGTGACTTAATGCGGATGTATCATTAATTCTGTTAAGAAAGTCCAGACTTAACACTCAGAATTATTAATCTCTCTGATGAGAATAAGGGTACAAAACACACAGGCAGTCATATACAAATACATGTTAATACACCGACTGAGTGGCACACAGCTGGCATGGCTATGATATGATCAGATATTTTGAAAAACGTAGGTAGAAATATAACAAAGTAGAAGTGTTCCTGTTGGTCCTTTGTGCTTTCTCTGATTGTGTACCAGTTTTTGTTTCTTGGAAATTGCAAACAAAAAAATGTACGCCATCCTCTTGAGCTTTCAGGTATTTTTCTTTTTCTTTATTAGAATAATACATGTGCAGTGTAGTGAATACACGCATGTGTGGATTTTGCAGTGAAACAGTGTATTAAAATATATAATAAATGTATGTATTATCTCATCATGACTGATGATCATGTGTTTTCACACCCTTGTGGTTCCTATTATGAGCTGCAAACGTGTGCAATGTGAGTCTGGTCGAGGTTTGATGAAGTCGCTGGATGACGCTTCTTATGTCTTCAAAGGAAGAAAAAGAGACATCCTTCCACTGTAACTTATATGATATTGTTGTGTGAACACATCATTTAAAGCTTTAGTCCTTTTTGTTTTTTTCACCAGGTCGACCAGATGAGGCGGTAAAACCTCCACGAGCGTGTTGGATGTGCCACGTCGTGTTCGGCGCTAGTTATTTTCAAAGTCTTGTGTAAAAAATGCATAGCCGGTCCTTTGATTGATAGTCGGCGGTGTGGCCGGGCAGGTGTGTGGCTGACAGCTGTCTGCTTGGTAATAGATGTTTCATTAGGGGCCAACCACAGCAAACGCAGGGTGCCACGATGCCAAAAGCAATCGCATTAATAAAAGCTGTGCGGAGTGTGTGACATACAGTGATGGCTGACGGCTCTTTCTCAGGCGAGGCCTCCGCGTGCTTCCTGTCACTGTGCGATAAGGTCTCCGCCTCCCTCCTCTGCAGCCTTGGTGCGGTTAAGTCGCCTTTCTGCTCCTGCGTTAGCTTTAAAAACAAAGCACATGTGAGTAGACGGCTCTGTAAATTCAAATCATATTTGGTTGTGCATGGTGTGGAGGACGTGAAAGTAAAAATAATTCCTCGATGGGCAAACTGGCAGATGGAGGATGTCGCTTCTCTTACCAGAGCGCTTCCATTATCCGACGGCTTCGTTAGAGGGGAGAGCTGTTCGAAAGCATCAAATCTCCCCAATCTGGTCAACTGTTTGCGTGAAAGATTAACATGTGTCTTTTACTGGTGACAGATGGGCACATAATGTAGGTGTGTGTGTGTGTGTGTGTGTGTGACCCCAAAACATAAACAGTTTGTTTATTCCCTGTTCATGACTTGTATTTGAGTGATGTTGTACTGTAGTGTTCAGATCTGACATCTTCCTACAAGAGACAGTGAGTCCTTCTTTACTTGTTTTCCATCAGCTTCAGTTAGCCGCCCACAGAGCATCTGTTACACTAACTCTTGGCTCATTCCCAACATTGACTGTTAGTGAAATGATATTTTACTACAACTCATATTTACTCTGACCGGCCTAATGACAGTTTGATGTTTTGTTGCTATTATGAAATTGCAATATATGACACAGTAGATGTGCTAACTGAGGCCAAACAGGAAACTCATTGTTAAGATGTTCTGAATACCTGAAATGCAATAATAATATAAATGTAAAAGCACTAGCTGGAAATTTAAATTACAGTTCAGTTGGTCTAATAGTTCCCCAAAGAGCTCTGAGGTGCAATTAGAAAGTCAGGCCACGCAAAGCCCACTTTAATGACACTTCAGAGATCCTCTGGGAGCAGAGACGTCCTGCACTGTAGCTTCATGTTGGTGTCTGCACACTGCAGGCTTCTCAGGCTAAATCCACATTAACATCTGAAGAATAAAAACCGTAAACTCAACTTTAAAAGTTTGAACACTCAAGTTAGACCTCACAGGAAATGTGTTGGTCTGCTCTATTCCACCAATCTTCAACAGGAGGAACTGTGTAGCATAACCAGATGTGAGTGAAAGGCTCAACAATAACGTCCACATTGTTTCAAGAGGAAGCCACTTAAAGGGCCAGTACGTAGTATTTAAGGGGATTTATCAATAGAAATGGAATATACATTTATTTTAGTGTATAATCATCTGAAATGAATAGTCATTGTGTATTTATTGGATTAGAATGAGACCTTCATATCTATATATGGACCAGGTCCATGTAGCACCACTATGTATCTACAGTAGCCCAGAAGGGACCAAGCAAACACTGGCTAGGTAGGGTATTATGGGTTACTATGTTAACTGAGACCACCGTAGTATTTGCTTCGAGGTGGAAAGTGAACATCTGTTTGTTAAATATACCGCAAGGCAATAAATAGCAAGCAAGCCACCACTTAGCGCAGCTTAGCATAAAGATGGAATACAAAGTAGACAGCTAACTTGTCTTTGTCTTAGGTAACAAAATCCACCTGCCAACCTACCATTTCCCAATATGTCCAACTATGGTAGAATTTGGGGTAAAACTTGCAACACGGCTGGTTCGTTTAGTTAATCTCATTCTCTGGTGGTGATGTCACTGCGGTTTGTCTTACTGTGTTCGGTGGAAGCGGCCGATCCGTGATGGAGCGGATCATTTCTGGAGAAGACAGATCTGAGAGTTTTCTGTCCAGTTCCTGGATCAAACTCTCAAAGCGGTCCCACTCTGTCGTCCGGGGCAACGACAAGTTGCCGCTGCACACCGGCAGCTCGTGTTGGGGTTGGCGACAGGTGTGGTAGAAGGGAGTCCAGGGCTGCGGACACTCAAACGGGTTCCACTGATATCCACGCCGTGGACTCCAAAGCCCTTCCTCCTCCGAATCCTCATAGACGTCGCTGGTCAGCTGTCGTTGCCGCTGTGGCGATGGCGTCGTCGTGGAGGGCTTGTTCTCGGCGCTCATCCCCAGGCCGATGCAGCTTAGCACTGGATTGTTGTTACTCGACACATCTGCCAAGTGATCTGAAGAGGAGCAGAAGGTTCCGGGGCTATTGATTCAACGCAACTTCCGGTGCAGGTTGAAGAACATCATCCGCAATGACTCGCCATCGTTCTCCGAGGTCCTCTTCCCTCTCCCAGCTCCACTCTGATGGGCCTTCTTGGCTTGCACCAGGTTCTGTAACCTATTAAGTCTTCCTGTGGTACGTATTGATTCTTCTGTGTCAGCTGCAGTTTCACCGCCCTGCATTAAAGAAACAACATTAGCGTTCAATGCAGTGAACACACACTCTCCACTAACTGCATGTAATGGAGTACAACAACTAACTCTCAGCAGTAAAATGTTGCTTACACATCGGTGCATCAGCATTAATTCAATTCAATTCAATTCAGTTTATTTGTATAGCCCAATTTCACAAATTACAAATTTGTCTCGGAGTGCTTTACAATCTGTACACATAGACATCCCTGCCCCAAAACCTCACATCGGACCAGGAAAAACTCCCAAATAACCCTTCAGGGGGAAAAAGGAAGAAACCTGGAGGAGAGCAACAGAGGAGGAACCCTCTCCTAGGATGGACAGATGCAATAGATGTAATGTGTACAGAAGGACAGATTTAGAGTTAAAATACATTCAATGAATATGACAGAGTGTATGAATAGTTCATAGTAGGCATATTCCACGATGGAGACCTCCACGATCCATCAGGCAGATGGCGGTGGGGAGGAGGAGTGGGCGGAGTCTCAACGGGACTGTGGCGTAGTCATGAGCAGGAATTCCACGACCCAGGCGATCCATCAGGCAGATAGGATCTATGCCGTCTCTTAGGGTCCGGTGGGCCCATGAGACGTAAAGTCAAAAGGACTTCCGGGAGAAAGCAGAGTTAGTAACGTGTGATTGAGAGATGAAAATTCATCCTTAAGGAGAGAAAAAGAGGAGATAGGTACTCAGTGCATCCTAAAACGTCCCCGGCAGCTATAAGCCTATAGCAGCATATCAAGGGGCTGGACCAGGGCAAACCTGATTCAGCCCTAACTATAAACTCTGTCAAAGAGGAAGGTCTTAAGTCTACTCTTAACGAGGTGACTGTGTCTGCCTCCCGGACTGAAATTGGAAGCTGGTTCCATAAAAGAGGAGCTTGATAACTAAAGGCTCTGGCTCCCATTCTACTTTTTAAGACTCTAGGAACTACAAGTAGTCCCGCATTTAGTGAGCGTAGCTCTCTAGTGGGGCAATATGGTGCGACAAGCTCCTTAAGATATGATGGAGCATCACCAATCAAGGCTTTGTAGGTTAAGAGAAGAATTTTAAAAGTGATTCTTGATTTTACTGGGAGCCAGTGCAGAGCAGCTAGTGCAGGAGTGATGTGATCTCTTTTCTTAGTTTTAGTGAGAACACGAGCTGCAGCATTCTGGATCAACTGGAGGGACCTAAGAGATTTATTAGAGCAGCCTGCTAATAAGGAGTTGCAGTAATCCAGTCTCGGAGTAACGAACGTGAACCAATTTTTCTGCATCTTTTGAGACAAGATGTGCCTGATTTTGAAATATTACGTAGATGAAAGAATGCAGTCCTTGAGATTTGCTTTATGTGGGAGTTAAAGGACAAGTCCCGATCAAAGATAACGCCAAGATTCTTTACAGTGGTGTTGGATGCCAGGGCAATGCCGTCTACAGAATCCACATCACCAGATAATTGATCTCTGAGGTGCTCAGGGCGATTAAAATTACTTGGTTTTGTCTGAGTTTAACATCAAGAGTTGCAGGTCATCCATGTTTTATGTCTTTAAGACATGCTTGAATTTTACAGAGTTGGTTGCTCTCCTCTGGTTTTATCGATAAATATAGTTGAGTGTCATCTGCATAACAATGAAAGTTTATGGAGTGTTTCCTGATAATATTGCCCAAAGGAAGCATGTATAAGGTAAATAAAATTGGTCCAAGCACAGAACCTTGTGGAACTCCGTGATTAACGTTGGTGGTTATCGGCGTCATCGTTTACAAATACAAACTGAGATCGATCTGATAAATAGGATTTAAACCAAATTAGTGCCGTGCCTGAAATGCCAATCGACTGCTCCAGTCTCTGTAACAGGATGTCATGGTCAATGGTGTCGAATGCAGCACTAAGGTCTAACAAGACCAGGACAGAGAGGAGTCCTTTATCTGCTGCCATTAAGAGGTCATTTGTAATTTTCACCAGTGCCGTCTCGGTGCTGTGGTGTTTTCTAAATCCTGATTGAAATTTCTCAAATAAACTATTATGATGTAGAAAGTCGCACAACTGATTTGCGACCACTTTCTCAAGGATCTTGGAGAGGAAGGGGAGGTTAGAGATCGGTCTGTAGTTAGCCAATACCTCTGGATCCAGAGTGGGCTTCTTCAGGAGAGGTTTAATAACAGCCACCTTGAAGGAGTGTGGTACGTGGCCTGTTAGCAGAGACACATTGATAATATCTAATAGAGAGCCGCCAATTAAAGGCAAAACGTCTTTAAGCAGCCTCGTCGGGATGGGGTCCAAGAGACAGGTAGACGTGTTCGAAGTAGAAACCGTTGAAAATAATTGGTCACGGTTGATACCTACCATTTCCCAATATGTCCAACTATGGTAGAATTTGGGGTAAAACTTGCAACACGGCTGGTTCGTTTAGTTAATCTCATTCTCTGGTGGTGATGTCACTGCGGTTTGTCTTACTGTGTTCGGTGGAAGCGGCCGATCCGTGATGGAGCGGATCATTTCTGGAGAAGACAGATCTGAGAGTTTTCTGTCCAGTTCCTGGATCAAACTCTCAAAGCGGTCCCACTCTGTCGTCCGGGGCAACGACAAGTTGCCGCTGCACACCGGCAGCTCGTGTTGGGGTTGGCGACAGGTGTGGTAGAAGGGAGTCCAGGGCTGCGGACACTCAAACGGGTTCCACTGATATCCACGCCGTGGACTCCAAAGCCCTTCCTCCTCCGAATCCTCATAGACGTCGCTGGTCAGCTGTCGTTGCCGCTGTGGCGATGGCGTCGTCGTGGAGGGCTTGTTCTCGGCGCTCATCCCCAGGCCGATGCAGCTTAGCACTGGATTGTTGTTACTCGACACATCTGCCAAGTGATCTGAAGAGGAGCAGAAGGTTCCGGGGCTATTGATTCAACGCAACTTCCGGTGCAGGTTGAAGAACATCATCCGCAATGACTCGCCATCGTTCTCCGAGGTCCTCTTCCCTCTCCCAGCTCCACTCTGATGGGCCTTCTTGGCTTGCACCAGGTTCTGTAACCTATTAAGTCTTCCTGTGGTACGTATTGATTCTTCTGTGTCAGCTGCAGTTTCACCGCCCTGCATTAAAGAAACAACATTAGCGTTCAATGCAGTGAACACACACTCTCCACTAACTGCATGTAATGGAGTACAACAACTAACTCTCAGCAGTAAAATGTTGCTTACACATCGGTGCATCAGCATTAAAGGAGACACATCATTTTCATGTTCATATTTGGGTTGCTATTACATGTTTACATGCTTTAATGTAAAACACCAACATTATATTTATCAAACTGTCTGTCAGATTAAATATGCATTCAATTTCTCTCTGAAACGTTGCGTATTAGTGGCCGTCACTTTAAGGCTCCTTCCCAAAAAAAGCGATTAATCGGATAAAAAATTTAAAATGTTCATAATTTTCAACCCTTTATTCAAAACAGGGTCCGTATGGTCATGGAAAACCTGGAAAAGTCATGGAATTTTTAAATGGCTATTAGCAGGCCTAGAAAAGTAATTGAAAAAAAATAAAATCCCAAAAATATTTGGAAAAGTAATGCAAATTTGTTTCATTCAAATGTTAATTTACACGGTATATATACGGTATGCTTTGGAATTCTCATTGTTAGTTTAAATACTACATCTTCTCACTTTGTCACATACAGACAGAGTTTTCACAAAATGTTTAATTATGGAAATTTGGTTTAAAGTCATGGAAAGGTCCTGGAGATCCACTGGTCAGCTTGTGGATGAACCCGTCACAAACAGACTGACAGCGGTTTACTCTCCTGAGCAGTGGTCACCATGTGGACCGGCCCCCTGAACAATATCAGAGACGCGTTCTGATTTTTTTCTTCTTTTTCACCTGGCCCGCTGCTGTTGAGATTGCAGTGAGACGCGGAAAAAATGTGAAGTGGTGCTCTTCGCAATAAAACATCTTTGATGGTGTAAAGAATATATATTATAGCTTAGCACAGCCTAGTATTGTTTGCATAAATATTATGTGTAAGATGGAAAACACTGAATGGAAGTTAAAATCTCCAGCGGAGCACTCTGGTGCCTGACTGATCTAAAGAAAGATAACAGTGACGCTTGGTGAGGTTCTGTGAGCCCCCCTCCTCCGCATCCACACATTCCGGAGGTGATCACATACAAAGAGCTCTCTATACTCTCAGAGCGTAGGAAGGGTCCTGATGTGGCCATTATTCTCCTTTTAGACACTTGAGGTCACTCACTTTCCCCCCCCCCTTCACCTATCCCCTCACGCTCACACACTCACACATGGGAAGAAGCCCCCGGTGTGTGGACAGCCTTCGGAGAAGATCCAGGCCCCATTCCTGAAGAGATAAGGCCCCGAAGGGAGTCTCCTTACAAGAGAGGGACTACTAAATCAACTACCTTCCCTTTCCACTCCCTTTCACAACATGTTCTCTCATTGGCGTACGAAGAACCAATGAATGAGCGACAGCGATGGAGGCAGAGGAACAAGAACCAATGAGGAGACACCATCCTCTTTACCTCCTGACCAATCAGAACTGGTCATGATGATTATTTAAACCGTTGCGCCCTCTGCTAAGGCGCCTCTCTCTGGTCTGAATACTCTAGGTACCAGCCGGTGGGGGGTCCATGCATGATTGTCCACTTGTATCCTGATTTCTGAATAAAACGCTAATAAATGTAAAGTAGAAGTCTACCGCTCTTTCTTCCAGTGAGTGTCGTCCAGGTGGTGTGTCGCTGTCCAACTCCAACAAAATGGTAGCAGAGGATGGTTGTGAAAGCCGGTCCAGAGACCTGAGGAGGACGAGCACGAGAGACCCCCGGACGGACCACTGCTTTCAAGGCCCACTCCAAGAAACTGATCGAACACCGGTGTCAACAAAAGGTAAAGACTGAACCTGTTATTTTCAAATCAGTCAAATTGAATACTCTAAATTTGATCAGGAGTATTGGAAGTGAGTATTGGAACTGCCAAATTTTTTGACTTGATTTATAAAGCGTAAAAAGGGAAATCACGATACAGCCTGGCATAAAAAGTCCTCAACAGGAGGCCAGTTTGATTAAGCTGGAAGCCGAGTTCGAACAGAACCCGCATTAGGAGTCCTCAACAGGAGGCCAGTTTGATTAAGCTGGAAGCCGAGTTCGAACAGAACCCGCATTAGGAGTCCTCAACAGGAGGCCAGCGGTTAAAGCTGGAAGACGACCCAGAAGTGTGGGCCGCATAGTGAGTCCTCAAATTTTCTGAGGCCGGCCACAAGGCTGGAAGTAGACCCCCCCGACGAAGTGAGGGCCGCATAGAAGTCCTCAAAGTTTCTGAGGCCGGCCACAAGGCTGGAAGTCGACCCCCCCGACGAAGTGAGGGCCGCATAGAAGTCCTCAAATTTTCTGAGGCCGGCCACAAGGCTGGAAGACGACCCAGAAGTGTGGGCCGCATAGTGAGTCCTCAAATTTTCTGAGGCCGGCCACAAGGCTGGAAGTCGACCCCCCGACGAAGTGAGGGCCGCATAGAAGTCCTCAAAGTTTCTGAGGCCGGCCACAAGGCTGGAAGTCGACCCTCCGGCCAGTGAGGCCGCATAGAAGTCCTCAAATTTTCTGAGGCCGGCCACAAGGCTGGAAGACGACCCAGAAGTGTGGGCCGCATAGTGAGTCCTCAAATTTTCTGAGGCCGGCCACAAGGCTGGAAGTCGAGCCCCCCGACGAAGTGAGGGCCGCATAGAAGTCCTCAAATTTTCTGAGGCCGGCCACAAGGCTGGAAGACGACCCGACGAACTGAGGCCGCATAGAAATTAAACACATGTGTAATGCATAAACTGTGAATGAATGTTGAATACCGGTGCATGGTGAATAAATGTTGTCAAAGTGGAATCAACAGAGCAAAGTCGAAACCTAACGGTGACAACGAAAGCTCTGGTCTGTTGAATTGCACGAGTGATAAATGAGGATTTATTGTTCTGAAAGGCACATTGCCGAGTAAAGAACACATTGTATGGAGATTATGTACTACGTTTAAGAGCAGGTACGAGTTTGAGATTGAGGAGAATACTGAGAAACAAAGAGGTAACTCCGCTTAACACGCAAAAATACAAGAGCAGAAAGGAGGGGGGACAAGCAGAGAGCTGCTGCGTCCCGCTGCGGGCACGCCTTCACAGACAGAGCAGCCCTCCCTACCCACTTCGCTGCGCGTCCGTCTCAGAGCAGAGCAGAGAGAGCGGAACGAAGCCAGAACAGTGACTGAAGAATTCTTTTTGAAGATAACTATTAATTAGTAGAGTGTGCGACCATCTTTTACTTTTTGAAATGATGTTTTAAAGAAATGCATTGTTTGCCAATTTTTTTATTTTTCTTTAAATTAACTGATAAATTGCCCGGCTAGCTCAGTCGGTAGAGAATGAGACTTCTAATCCCAGGGTTGTAGGTTATTCATTTTAAAATTGATCCCCTTTATTATTTTATATAGTCATCTATTTTATATTTTTATTATAATTTTTCCTCAGTCTCTCTTAAAGATTTGACCCCTTTCAAGCATAACTGCAGTTTTTCCAGCCACAAGGCACCTCTCTTAGCAGTTCAGATAAAAAATAATAAAAGAAAAAACTGAGAAAAAGGTTGATGTTTCTAAGATAATGATGATGCCACCATTTGATGGTGAGGGAGGAGCAGCCTATTTAGGTAGAATCAGAGAGTTGTAGAACGACAAACTAGGGAAAAATTTCCTTGAAGATAGCATGACTGAACAGTTTTTAGGTTATCAATAGAATCATCTGTGACTGTGACCATACAGACTGAACTGAAAGGGATAGGACTAAAGTACATGAACTTCTATGACTGGGAAGCTCAGGTCAGACGCCAAACAGATAAAAATAAACAGAGCAGAGAAAAGATGAACCTGACCAAAGCAGAAGTAAATGGCACAAGCCACGGTGCAGCAGACTGCAGCACAACTACATGGACCTTAAGTCCTGTATAGTCCGTATCCAGCCCCTCCTCCAAATCCATAAGCACTGATCTATCAACAGCCACAGCAAGAAATCATAGAATGGTTGTTATAGGCAGGTGTACTGGAGAGGACGAGGGCGCCCTGGAATACATTAATTAATTAATTTCCTAAACCTGGAAAATGGGCCTTGATATGGGGCCAATAAATAAATTTGTAACCCGTTCTTTAATAATTAGGCCGACTTATTATGATCAGATCAACGTGCTAATTTTTTTGTTTTAATACTGTACATGGGGTAAAAAAGTGCGAGTCGGATTAACCAAGGGCCAGGTCAAACTAAATTTTTTCTTGTTCCTTTGTGAGAAGACGAGGTCAGTGGGGTGAGACACGTTAGCATAGTAGAAGACGCCAGTACGTGGTTGTTGTTGTAAATTACATCCGACACACCAGTTACATGCTGCTGCTTTTTCACCAACACATTTTGACAATTTGGATTTAAGATATTTTTTTCTTGAGTACTATTGCCAGTGTTGAAGATATAGTGTTGGGTTTACTATTGATTTTGATAAACAATAGTGGTTATTATTACAGTAATGCCGTTAGGCGATTTAGTAATTGATTTCTCATCACTGTTTCAGTACTGAGTTTTTATTTGTTTATCTTTTTGTTTTTTTTGACTGACAGTTTTAGAGAATAGTGTTGGGTTTACTGTTTTTTGGGAAAAGACAGTGGTTATTATTACAGTAAATGCCGTTAGGCTTACGAGTAATTGATTTCTCATCACCGTTTCAAAACTGAGGTTTTTATTTTAGTCGGTTTCAAAGGATAGTTTTGGGTTTACTGTTTTTTGGAAAAATAGTGGTTATTATTACAGTCGTCCGTTGGACGTACAAGTAATCGATTTCTCATGAACTGTTAAGAAACTGACACCTATTTATGCGACGTGCTAAATTGGCAGTTTTGTTTAAAGTAACGAATATTCTCCCATTCTACAGTATTTTGTTAAATGTTTTGTGTAATAAGAACGTCCTTTTCCCATTTTTGACAGCTGCAGGCTGTAACAAGTCTTGATGCTTGACTGTTTTGATTGTCTGTGATTGCTGTTTAACCAAAGTAACAGTTTCTGCCATCTTGTTTACGAAAGATTGAAAAAAAAAAAAAAAAGATTTGCATAAAAGTAACAGTCTTTTCCCATATTTGAGACTACGTTGTATAATTGTGTACACTGTACATTTGCTAATTTGAAATTTATCCCAACCGCACCGCACCCACGTATAGACACAGTGTAGAATAATTGGATTTTAGAATTAAAAAAAATATATATTTTTAATTATTTTTGAAAAAATTCTGAACTTGAATTTTTAAATGTTTTCTGTGCTCTACATTTACATTTCCTTACATATATTAAGCCTCAGCACCTGATCCCCCTTAACAAGAAAGAAGTTGACTGCAACATGCATCCACCTTGAGTTTTCTGAATCAAAGGTTGTTTCAGAGAAAGGAGGGATAGAAGATGCAGAGACAGTTGTGGCTGATACCGAGATGTGGCGTTCGAGGAGTGATCAGGTCTGACTGGCACACAGCTTTGCAACCAAACACTTACCACATTTAGAAACAAGCACCTACAAGAAGTTGAGAAATATTTCTAGAGAGCACATTCACACGGAGCAGTCTATTGCCCAATCACAGGTGATAGTCGCGAGAGCTAATCAACAATTGAAGCAATTGAGACAATGATGGCTAAATTATCCTCAAAGGAGGGAGAACATTTCTCTCCCATGAGTTATTGACATGAAGACCCATGCGGGGTCTACAGAGAGTTAGGAGACAGTCCTAGACTTGACATATTTCAGAGAATATTCTGGGAAAAATAACTGACCAGATCTAAGTTTTTCTCCAAGTAGGTTGCTGAAGCCCACTAGGAGCCAGCTGATGAGTCATCAGTGGAACCAGGTGACTGGGTAAGACTCGAGGTTCACAAGAGGAAGTGGACTGAGCCCAGGTGGACAGGGTGTCTTGAAGTCATTGCAAGGACTTCACAGGCCCTCCAGGTGAGAGGCTTCACAAGAGAGGAGCACCGTATAACACATTGTACATTTGCAGATCAGCCCGAAGAATCACAACCAGCCGCTGAATAGTTGCCTCATCAGGGTAATTCTGAATAACAGATGTGAGGTCACTTCCACACATTTCTGCCTAGGCGCAGGCGAGTTAAGACTGCAACACAGAAAGTTGTCGCACGACATCAACTCTCACTGTTCACTGTGTGAGACTTGCCATTAGCTGCACCACCAGGTGCGACTGTTTGTTTTCCCATGATGCTTTCAAGGGACGAAAGAAGATTGACGGACGAATACCTGCCTGCTATCAGATCCTAGTAGGATTTGAATATTTCTATGCCCTAGTCAAGGGCCATAGATAGGATCATTTATCATAACCAGTAAAGATAAATAAAGTTAGATTGGATTGGATAAGTAATTGAGACTCTGTTGGATGACGGATGGCCATTTAATAGATGATTCCTCCCACACGGGGTGAAGCTGTTCCTCGACTCAGTTAAAGATTGCGAATTCAAGCCTAGAAAGTATTAGATACTTATTAAATATAGAAATTAAAATACAATTTTTCATAGTCAAGTGTCACATTCTGTATAGATCCGGCCTAGTGGCTGTTGTGTTGTGTTTTCTCATTCTCTTCAACAGCTACACCTGACGCCAGCATCGACCTCCATCGTGTGCTGACTGCCTGCTGTGAGGACCTGCCATGAGGAGCTGCCCACAGGAGCATCGGACACCATCATCACCCGGCTCAGAGACTGAGGAGCCAATGAAGAGCACGCTCTACCACCCACGATGCTGCCCATGGGAGTCATGTCGAATCCAGGGCCCATGCGACACCAGTGAAAGAACAACAACAAGCCTGGCCAGGACGATCCAGACGAAATCAAGTTCAAGACCACCGGATAAAGACCCCATCGACAGCCGGAGGAGACGCTGACGCGGACCAGAGGAGCAGAGGAGCAGAGGAGCAGAGGAGCAGAGGAGCAGAGGAGCAGAGGACCAGAAGGACTTCCAGGACCAGACAGGATGAAGCAGATGGATTGCAGCGGGGACCGGATCGTCAACTGGTTATCAGGATGCCAACCTGCTACTCACCAGCCGCTAGGATGCAAGACCCCCCCCCCTGCCTGACCACTCTCAATTTCACCTCTTTCCTTCGACACCTGCACATTACAGATTTAACGCACACAGACCTACTGACTTCCCTAGGATGGAAGATCTAAGAGGGTGGATCGGAGTACCACATGACAGAAACCACGCCCCTGTTTCCATCCCTAACAGAGAGAGACTCTCTCCCCGAGAAATAGGTATCTTACAGGTCTTATGGGACCTTAATCTAGGCAACGAAAGATTATATTTCAGGAGACTCATTCACGTCAAGTGGCAGAGCTAAGACAGGACGAGGAGACCAGGACACATTGGGGCAGCTTTAGCTCAGTGGGGTAAGAGGGCCGTCCTGCAACCGCAAGGTCGTGGGTTCGATCCCCGCTCTCCCCATTAGCTGCAAGTCGAAGTGTCCTTGAGCAAGGCACTGAACCCCCAGTTGCTTCCGGCGCTTCACCGCAGCCCACTGCTCCTTAATAACTAAGGATGGGTTAAATGCAGAGAACTAATTTCCCCTTGGGGATTAATAAAAGTGTATATTTATTTATATATTTTAGCCACTTAGGGAGGCCAGGCCATGACAAGATCTGGCATAAAGAGGGAAATAAATATTCCCAGAGAAAGGGTTCACATCCAGCGGATGTGAAAAGAGGGATTTGTAAAGAATATATATTATAGCTTAGCACAGCCTAGTATTGTTTGCATAAATATTATGTGTAAGATGGAAAACACTGAATGGAAGTTAAAATCTCCAGCGGAGCACTCTGGTGCCTGACTGATCTAAAGAAAGATAACAGTGACGCTTGGTGAGGTTCTGTGAGCCCCCCTCCTCCGCATCCACACATTCCGGAGGTGATCACATACAAAGAGCTCTCTATACTCTCAGAGCGTAGGAAGGGTCCTGATGTGGCCATTATTCTCCTTTTAGACACTTGAGGTCACTCACTTTCCCCCCCCCTTCACCTATCCCCCTCACACGCTCACACACTCACACATGGGAAGAAGCCCCCGGTGTGTGGACGGCCTTCGGAGAAGATCCAGGCCCCATTCCTGAAGAGATAAGGCCCCGAAGGGAGTCTCCTTACAAGAGAGGGACTACTAAATCAACTACCTCCCCTTCCCACACCTTTTCACAACATGTGCTCTCATTGGCGGCCCACGAAGAACCAATGAATGAGCGACAGCGATGGAGGCAGAGGAACAAGAACCAATGAGGAGACACCATCCTCTTTACCTCCTGACCAATCAGAACTGGTCATGATGATTATTTAAACCGTTGCGCCCTCTGCTAAGGCGCCTCTCTCTGGTCTGAATACTCTAGGTACCAGCCGGTGGGGGGTCCATGCATGATTGTCCACTTGTATCCTGATTTCTGAATAAAACGCTAATAAATGTAAAGTAGAAGTCTACCGCTCTTTCTTCCAGTGAGTGTCGTCCAGGTGGTGTGTCGCTGTCCAACTCCAACAATGGGACGTGTCGCGTCTCGGCCAATCAGTGTTCAGATGTCCACAGCGTTTGGGAAGTTAGGTTAGCTTGAATGTTAGTCCGCTACATCTGCTGCTGTCACGCTGCACGGTGTAGCGATACTAACAAAGTACCCGTACGTTAAAAACGATGTGATTTAGAATATTTTTTGTATCGATACTTCATTAAAAGAGCGCACGATCAGAGCTCACGCGCTGCTCCGCTCCGTTAAATGTTGTCTGCACACGCGCAGCGCAGCGGTCACAGCGAGTGGCGTCGTGGCTTATCTCCGTTGCCGTTCTCCGTGGAAAAATATTTTCCGCTATCCACCACGGAATAAATAACCACGTTTTCTACGTTATACTCTTGTGGAAATGCCACACACGCCGTGACATGTAGCGCCCTGGTGTCTGGGTTCATAACGTCACAATTAGGCGCACTTAGCTCCGTGAATGTCTCCGACTACGTGAATGACTTCCGCATCCAGCGCCACGTGAGCAGCAGCAGCCAATTAGATTCATCAACAGAGGAGCAGCTCAGCGCTGATTGGCTCTCACAACGCAGCGTTCCGTCTCTCCTCTCCTCTCCCTCCGCTCTTGTTTCTCCTGCGCCGCTCTGCGCTCAACTAAACTTTGTTTATACTCCGCAATTTATTGAGCGCCGTAATAATCGCGCGACACAACGAATCGATAATGAAATTCGTTGCCAACTATTATAATAATCAATTTTTATCGATTTTATCGATTCGTTGTTGCAGCCCTCATTGATATACTTTATAAAGCGTTGATTCGAAGGTAATGACAACACACCGATTCTTATTAGGTGAATATACACGAAAGGAAACATATAATATTTCATTTCTGCCAATATATCCCATTATATATATTCAGCAATATGGGTGTTTAACAATCTAATATATAAAATAACATATGAGTCTCGGGGGACAATTTAACTTGTGATATTTTTCAAGTTTGTTTTGGCTGATAACACCACTGTGGGTTTACCTCAGTAAGATTTTAAGGACAGTACTTGGAATTGAATATTTCTTATTTCCACCACTAAAATATTGCCTTTAAGTCTAGGCATGTAACAACGAGGCTGATGGCAGAGTTGAACCTCCAGAAACACGCTGTGCTCCCTCTCAGGCCATGCTCACCTTATCACACTGGCACTGCCCTATCATTTTGTTCTCTGTCATGTGGAAGAGATTGCTGTCCTACCCTCCCCTCCCCTCCCTCAACTATCAGCCGTTGGCATGAAAAGCACCAAAAAGTACAAAATCCAGAAGAACACAGGGCAGATATAAAAGAGAGCCTTATAAAAGGAGATTTAAGATTACAAAGCAGATCAGAGTGAACTGGGGATCGGATTTGGCAGACTTACAAATGACCTCCCTGTTATAGATTCAGTTTTCCCCCCCGTGTAACTTCTGTCCATAACACATAAACCTTCCAAGCGAGTTAACTTTGAAACATTGGTCAGATTACTCTCTCCACAAAAATAAAGGGAGTGTTATCTACCATCAAAGGGCCCAACAGCCTTTTTAGTGGTTTTACTAATGCTGTTAAATAAGCTGTGCATGGAGGATGAACATATAAATAAACAACCACAGCATTTACCCCGTGTGCACTCATATGTGCACAAACATCCACGTGTGTATGCGGTATTACAAAAGACAAGGCAGCTTTGCAAATAATCATTATTTATGGAACTTAAGTGATTAAGTCCACGTGAGAAGGGAGTGTCACAATATTAATTGTGTGCTCTGTATGCAAAGACTCCAAACAAAAATATGATTTTTATTTAGAGAATATAGAGTTTAAGACTCCATTTAACATGAACACTCATCCACTCATCATAATCTGCTCTATTGGAGGGTTGAACCTGCCTACGGGGACAGTACTGTGCTTTTACCTGAGCTGGTGGATCGGCCTGCATCCTGTGAGAGTTCAGCTCCTTCACTCTGTCGTCTCGTGTCAACGCACTCTGACATGGAGTGTTACACATCTCTGTAGGATCAATCCACACAGGTCAGACCATGCTCTATTTCCTCCTTGTTATCTCCCTGCCAGGCGGATCATGCAATCGGTCACATGTGTGCAGGCGTGCGTGTGTGCATTGTTAAGAGAGACGCGTACGTGAACCGAATTCTGTCGCCTCGGGTGAGAGACGGAAAGAAAAAGGCATGCCGCCGTCTTCTCGGGTAGGGGAAACCGGGGGGGGAGAGGGGAGAGAGGGGAACGAGACCGGAGAGGAGAGATGGAGAGGAGGGGGAAAGGTTTGAGGTGCGAGCCTCACACGGGTACTTTATTGAGGGAAATAATCGTGCTCTAATGACAGGCGTGTAGATAACTGTCTTTAAGAACACGTCGCGGGCCCAGGCGCAGCGTCACCGCGACTGCTAACCTGTCGCACTGGAGAGGACGCGGGTCCACACGGTCACGATGCCCTGTCCTCTCTTCTGACGAACGGCCCCGGTCACGGTCTCCGCGCCGCACGCCGAGGGGAGGAAACTCGGCGAGGCGAGACCGAGTTAAGGGGAGAGGAGGCGGAGATCAGTAACTCCTCTATATGATTCCGCGATCGTTCGGGCCTGATGAATGACGCGCGTGCACATAGACAGTGGTAGCTGTTATTCCCGGCACGCGGCACCCCGGATGATGTCAGATCGATCTCCGCGGAGAGAAATGCTGGGTATTCAATAATCTAGTCTCCTTCCAAACACGCTCGAGGTTACTAGGCTCGTAGAGCGACTGGCGGGACACTTATTAATATTCTTATTTTTAGGACAAACTCCGCGACGAGGACTCGGTGGTACGAGTCCCTCTCTTGGTCCCCGAACCAACCACGGCTCGGCGGAGAGACGGAGGTCTACCGGCTGCAGCGATATCTCTCTTTAGTACAAAATGTCAGTTACCAGTGTGTGAGGAATCAGTATGTGCCCTGTGTGACGTAGATCAGTGGGTGTAGCCGTGCAGATGTCGCTCAGACTCACCTCGGGGGCGGGGGGCCGCTTTCGGGTCTCCTCGTTGGGTCTCCTCGGGCGGGTTGACGGGTGAAGAAATAGGATTCACAAAAAAGTAGGTCCACGAACCGAATGTAAAGTTTAAGACTGCAAGGCAGCCAAGTATTTTATTCAAAAAAGGAAGAAAGAAATAAACAAAGTACAATTATTAATGATTTCCCTCTCGGGAGCCTGACGCAAAAGTCACAAGAACTTAAAAAACTCTTTTTCTTCAGCCTGTTCGTCACCTTTATACCCTCGGCTCCTCCCACTTTTACCGGATATCCGTCCCTCTTTGGGGTGCTGATGGGGGGTTCATCCCCCCCCCCCCTCTCTTCCTGAGAGGTTCTGGAGAGACTCTCTGTCCCACTTCAAAGAGGGGGACTGTTGTCTCCTCTTATCTCTCAGGCACGTAGGGTACCCGCTTTATGATTCTTTCAGACCTGGTGAGACTTCCCGATGCCAGTGACATCAAACACACTCTAACCGGGGTCAGGATACGGAACATATTGGGAGACATATATCACATTATCATATCAATGACCATTGATCTACAGGCAGGTTAACACACATGAATCCAGGCTTGTGTTTATCCACTTTCGTAGTAACTTCCTCTCTGGCCCATTTGGTCAGGATATGGGCTTCGAACACCCAATCAACCAGGTCTTCATTTGAGTATCACAAGAGGTGCCATGGTTACCTCTCGTGTCGAGCCGGTTGTAAACGCCTCCGCTGACCTCTCAGGACCCCTGTTCTGTCACACCTGGCCCTCTGCTTTTCGTCCCAGCGATGGCCTCGATGCTTTCATCTGATTTTACAGCCACTCTCCTTGTCGGCCGGCATGATGGATTCCTTGTTGCTTTCCTATTGTCGTAGTCTAATGGAACTGGGGTCCCCTTTGATCTGTTTTATTACCCACATTCCGCATTTACTTTTCCCGGCCTGGTCTATTCTCGCTAATCCCAGAAAAATTCGCATTTATTTGTCCCACTTCTAACACCCTCTCTTGTGAATTTTGATAAACCCAGCCTCTTTAACATTCCAATTACTTTTATGCAAATGGCACTTAATCTGTTTCCCTTATTATCAGTTATCTGTGTTAACCCGACTACTCCTCACACCCACTCTCGGATTAGCCACAGATACTTAACATCACAACCTGAATTATGCCTCAACCAAAACCCCTATATGTTCATAAAAAAACAAAATACAACATAAACCATTGAAACCTTGAAATTAGTAACATAAAAAGAATACCTCAATACAAGTCATATCACATATTTTATTTTCCCTTTTTCTCTTTTTTTTTCTTCCCATGTTACTCACGCTCAATCACCTTGGTACTCCTCCATTGTCCCAGTGTCTCTTCCGCATCGTTGTCACCATATAATCCACATAGTCCAGAAATCAGGACCGCCAAATGTCTATGAGTTATGATTACCCATCAAGTCCAATATTCCATTCGTAGACAAACTGTCCTGACCCGCTGTGCAATGTACAGCCGGGTCTCTTCATCGAACCCTCTGCACAGGGTGCAATTGAGTTCCTTCGGGGGAACCCTCTGTACGAATTACAGTTGAGTCCCCCCGGTCGAACAGTTCAGTTCGAAAAGGTCAGCACCGGGACGCATCTGCCCCGGTCCTGCTTGTAGAAAAACAATGTGGGTGGAGCCCACACTGTTGTAGTGTTGACCCTGGTTGTCAACGTCGGGCCCCCAGTATGAAGCCTCATACTGCTCGATCTCTGCTGCTCCCCTGCGGTCCTGGTAGTGCCACGTCCGTGGGCTCTGCTTCCAAGAGGCAGGTCAGCTCGGGGGATTCTCGAAACGCCGTTGGCCTTGGTGGGATCCGTGACAGTCTGTCTTGATCCCCAGGTAGAGGTCGGAACGTCACTGCATGCGCTGCTCGGTCTTCAGGAAGACAGATCACTGGTTCTGGTCACAGGATGCACATGCAGGGCTTCTCTCTCGATCTTTCAGATCCAGGCTTCGCTGTGTGGATGACGCGAACAGACCTGGACCTGCTTGACATTGGGATTCATGGTGCACCCATTCTGGGCGGAGGGTGTGAACTTGTCAAAGTACCGATGGGTGATGTGAGGTTAAAACAATGAACACAAAAGGTAATAATAAAGAATATATCAAAGAAAAACCAGAAAGCTAGTTATAGAAACCTTCTGTTGGACTAATTAATGCATGTTTTTTTTTTTTTTTTTTTTTTTTTAAATATATATATAAAATCGAAATAATAATAAAAAATTAAAATATTAAAAATTAAAATCAAACATTACTATATCAAAGAAAACCAGAAAGCTCGCCATAGAAACCTTCTGTTGGACTAATGAATATATATAATCATTTTTTTTTTTTTTAAAGTTTAATAAAATTAAAATAAAAAATAAAAATCAGAAGACATTTTTTTTTTTTTTTTGACATAATAAAAAAATATTAAAATATTAAAAATAAAAAATATTTTTTTTTTAAAAATATTAAAAATTTAAATTTAAAATTTCAAAATTAAAATTTAAACATTTAAACAGTCAGGGCCCTTTTAAGGCCAGGTATGGCGCGAGCAAATGATTCTGTACGCGACTTTCAATTCACGGTGCTCGCCTATTAGATAGCCGCGCCAGCATCAATGATTTACTGAAATTCTATTAAACGACATAACGTGGAATGTGACGGAAAAACTAACAAAAAGAAAAATATAGCGGGACATGCACTGGTTCAAAAGTAAACTCCCCTCAGGTGACAAGGTCACCCTGTGAGAGAAACAAACAAAAAACAAAACAAAAAGATAAAAGGTCAAACGGGCGCAAAAGTAAACTCCCCTCAGGTGACAAGGTCACCCTGTGAGAGAAACAAAAAGGTCAACAGGTCGCCCGTCCCCAAAATTCAAAACAAAAGAGTTACCCCGTCTAAACATTTACCATTAACTGGCTAAAAAGTGATAAAAAATTAAAAACAAAAACAAAAATCCACACATTCAGTCGATCAGTCAGTTCGTTAAAAATGTCTTAAAAACCTGTCAAAAAATTGTTGTTTTACCTGTCATCAGGAGATCCTGTTTAAGAGAACCGCCATTCCCCTAACACCCTCTCTCCTTCTCCTTGCGCCCCTCGTCCTGTTCTTAAGGAACATCTGTGGGAGGCGCTCTCCTACCTGTTTGTTTAGCACCAAGTTCAAATCTCACCTTCGGAGATCTACCCCTGGTCTGCACGAGCCGATTCCTCGGGCTCGCACCTGTTGAATGTAGTGCACTTGCTAGAGCCACTACGCCATATTTTAACATACGGAACAGTATGATAATGGTGGGTTTGATGACATAACATATCCCCTTCAGAATTTTAGCCGTGATGTATCGGGCTAAGGGTAACAAACCTAATTTATGCAGCAGACCAATTATGGCAACCAATATCACCATAATCAGAACAGGTATCAGATATTTCCGCCACCAGAAATATCCTGGGAGGTCAAAACAATAAACAAAACTGAATAAAAGTATCAAAGAAAAATAGGACGCTCGTCCTTAAATCGTCTATCAAAGTTATTATTGAGTCGTTACAACATAACGCCCCATTACTGTTCTTAGGCCAAACGTGGTAACGCAGGGCCCATAAAAAATCAGGCGACAGGAGGGGAGGCCCTCTCTGGCTAAACCCACAGGGGGTTTGGCTGCCTTTGAGAGACAATTTCAGGTTACTCAGGCTTTCGCCTTCCCAGATTTTGTCCCCCGAGCAGCTGAGCGTCCCCACGGCTTGTGTTGTGTGTGTGGTCAGGTCACCGACGTCAAGTTCAAGTTCAGGATCGATGGGATAAGGACTTGCCATTCGACTTAAGTCGCTACGGCGTAGCTTTCTTAAACCCATCTACCATGGCACATTGCTGACATCGTGATTTGACCTGTGTTGTGTGTGTGTTTTCAGAGCAGGGATGCCGATCATGTTTCAGAACCTTTAGAATCTTCTCATGACCCACATGCCCTAGTCCTTCGTGCACTTCAGTGACCACCTGATAGGCATCGTCAGGCGGCACCTCAGTGAATGCGTCTTCTCCCTTCCATCCCGGTGGAAATTTCAGGGAGAGTTTGGCCTCCTTGAGTCGTGTCTGGGCCATTAGGTTAACTTGTCTATTACCATCATGATCGTAATCTCTAACGTCGGTGTGACCATTAACATGATTCCAATCTAGGTACATAGAACAAGTTATTTCTGCGATCAGACTCCACAAATGCGCGTGGGCAAGTGGTTCGCCTTTTACATTGGTAAAATCTCTTTTTTTCCAGTGCTCCAATTCCTGAGTACCTGTTTTGTGACAGTAATCACTGTCAGTTACCATTCTTGGTCTAGAAATGTTGTTCTTCTTAGCTGCTAAGAGGCCTTCCAAAAAGGCATTTACTTCAGCTGTCTGTGCCGTGCCTGCGCACCAGCCTGTTCTTTTTATTAGTGTCTCTTTTTATTTAATTTGTTTTGGTTTCACGATCGGTCAGTTTTATTTTGAACGGTAGTAGTTTTTGAACCGATCGTATCTTCCTCGTTCGAGTACCTCTCTCAGTTTCTCGGGGTTCGGCAGGTTAGTCTTGGCTACCTGGTCTTGGATCTGGGTCTCGATGTTAACCTCTTTTAGGTACGCTATTTTACGGCATACTGGTAGGTTTTTTAGCGCCATTAATCTATCCCGGCCTTGGACCCCTATCAGGCCACAGTGCTCAATTTCTTTTAACATTACTTGATTCCCGTCGGCTAATTCCACGGAGATCTGGTTACCTGTGATCCTGCCCTGAGGCTGAACGGACAGGTCTGCTCCTGTGTCTACCCTGTAGGTGTCCCCTTCAAAATCTGCGTTTAACTTTCCTGTACCGTTCTCCCAAGTATACTCTCTCAACATCTCTAAGATCGGGCGGGGTTCTTCTTGGGGTGTTCCGCTTCCCAGTCCTCCTGCTGCTTCCGTAGACTGTCCTTTTCCTCTTTGCTCATGGCCTGATAGGTGACGTTGTCGACCCGTGGTCTTCGGGTCTTGTCGGCCTTCGATGGTAAATGTTGCCTGGGGGTTTGACTGTTGCCCTGTGGCCCCTGCGGGTATTGACCTCGGGGCGGAAGGTTTTCGCGGGGTCGGTTCTCTGCGGGATAAGTCTGATTTTGTTGCCGGTTTTTGTGGTTTCGTTGGTTTAACGTCTGCTGCTGTGACTGGGCCCTCGGGGTAGGCTCTGACCTGCTGTTCTCGGAGGCCCCCCATCCGTTTTTTGACTCCTGCGGTGTGGGGGAATCTGACTCATGGGCTGGACCGAATCCTCTAACATGCGTCGATTGGAGTCCCACCGACAGGCCTCTCTGGTCTGCCTCTCGTATGGGAGCTCGCGCCACTCGGTGGCCAGTAAGGTCCCACCTTGGATTTTGGCCAAAACCCGCTCCATATAAACCGGATCGTCGCTTAAGGCTCGTATTTCAATTAGAGCCAGACTCAAGGTCATTTTGTCGCTTCTGAGGGCACTGATTACGTCTTTTACTTTGTTGGAGATTAAATTCTCTCCGGGCAGTAGTCGTACGGTTGAAAGGATTGACCATGGGGTCACTCCTAGGGGCAGGTTACATTGTCTCATTACTCTGAAAAAACCCGTGTACGCGGGATCGGTCAGAATTTCGGGTGGAACCATGCTTCTGCACCGGGTGAAGAATGTGAGGTCCGACTCACCCTTGTAACGTTCGGGGATCAGGTACTTTAATTCTCTGGGGCCTATGTTGGGGTGTGTCCGACCTGACCCCTGGGTGGAGTTGGGCAGTAGCAAGGAGCTACTTTCGAGCCTAATTTCGGGTGGGAGGTCTGTTCCGGGGTTTGGGTCTGCCAACGTCGGGTAGGGTGTCGGCTGGGCTGGGGGTTTGTCTGCTCGCTGGTCCGACGCCTGTGGGTTTTGTACGTGGTTTTGTACGGCTTCATCTCTTCTTACTGCTCCGGTCCGGTACCAGTCGTATCCGGCCGATAGGTATGAATCCTTCCATGGTCGGGGAAGTCGGGGCTGTTCTAACACCGTGTTGGCCGATGGAGCGGCCTGGGAATATTGAGCTTCGGCTTGCGTCACTGGGTACCATGGGGCCAAGGGCTCGGTGGGATGGACAGGATTACTAGCGAGGTTTGGTGGGTCGCTAAAGGTGGTCCTTGGGTTATAGGGGTAGCCTTCGGTGGTATACCAGGTTGGTTCCTGGGCAGGAGCCTGTCGGGGGTCATACTGTCTCCTAGCTATGGGCTTGGCTCGTGGATGATTGCCCCGGGAGATGGGCGCTAGAGTGGGCGCAAAGCTCACGCTGCGGGCCTCACGCGGGTTTTGGGATGGATCAGGACGCATCGGGTCTCCGCGGTCCTGGCCTTTGTCTCTAGGAGTTGAGGTCAGAGGAGGGTCAGTCAGGTTAAGTCTCCCTATGTCGGGTAGCCAGCTGTGACGGGACGGTCTTATGTCTTGCGCCCGGAGTGGGTGGGGCGTTGGGCTTCTAGGGGGTAGGTATCTCTCTTCTCCCTCACTGTCGGATTCCTCAGTCGACTTGCAGCTGTCTGCGTAGGCCTCTTCTAGCTGGGCCTTCAAGTAGGTTTTTAAGCTGGGGGTGTCCACTAATATCCTGACTAAGGAGCAGATGTCCTGAAAAGGGTGACTTAACGCTAAGGCCTGTAGTATTATTTTGGTCTCTATTCCTTGGTACGTCTTTCCCTGAGTCCGGCACCGGATGGTCATCACTGGCCATGATCCTTCCGTAGCCCATGCTTCTAGGTCCTCGATAAGAGTGTACCAGATGGGGGAAAGCTCTTCTGGCTGAGGCTGGGCTCTCTTGGAGTATCTGTGTGCGGCTAAAACTGCGTGTCCTATGGAGGTATACCACTGCTCTGCTTGCCCTCCTGGGGGAACGTCCTCCATGTCCCCTACAAGTAGCTCCCTCTCTGTTCTGCCTCCGTGTGCTTCTCTGTTGGCTACCACAGTCGCCCTGGCTCGCCTAACATGTGCTGTGCCTAACATTCTCCTGACCTCGGCTTCATGGTCTGGGTTGGTGGTAAGTAGGGGTTCGTGTAGAGTCAACAAGGGACCTCGTCCTAGGGCGGGGTCGATCTGATCCGGGGCTTTCACCTCGATTAGGAATCTGGTCGTCCCTAGTGTGAACGTGTCTGTCACGTCGGGTCCCGAAAAGTCCGCTTCCAGTAACGTCTCTGTTGGTTGGGGTCGGACGGGTCCGCTACGTCTGGCGGGGATGGGGTGTGGGGTTTGGGAAAGTGTCGAGGGCTCTAGGACGGAGGCCCACATTTGGTACTCTGTCCGGTCCTTAAGGCACAATAGTATGTTCAAATGACGGCCGGGGCGGAGCAACCCTATAGGTGGTTGATGAGAGGCCTTAGCCCGAGCACAAACAGAGCAGGCAAGGACGTATTCCTTAGTGTTGCTACCCATGGAGGGCCACCAGAAGTGTCGTCTGAGGAGGGACAACGTCCGACTAATCCCTGGGTGACAAGCGAATCTAGAGTTATGTCCCCACTGCAGAACCTGAGAGCGGGCAGCCTCAGGAACAAACAACCGATTTGCAGGTCCTGTGCCCGGATCTGGTTCCTCCCTTTGCGCCTCACGGACCGCTGACTCAACCTCCCAGGTTAGAGCTCCCACAACCAATGATGCAGGCAGAATGGTGTCGGGCCCACTCGGGGTCTCCTCAAAGGCAAACTGGCGAGACAGGGCATCGGGCTTGATGTTCTTTGAACCAGGGCGGTAAGTGATGGTAAAGTTGAAGCGGCCAAAAAATAATGCCCACCGGGCCTGGCGGGAATTCAGCCGTCTAGCTGACTGGATGTAGGCCAGATTCTTGTGGTCTGTCCATACGATGAAAGGGTCTCCGATCGCTCCAGCCAGTGTCTCCACTCCTCCAGAGCCAACTTCACCGCCAATAGCTCGCGGTTACCCACATCATAGTTGCTCTCTGCTGGAGACAAGCGTCGAGAAAAGAAAGCACATGAGTGCAATTTCTGGCCAGGTCCGGAGTGTTGGGAGAGAACAGCCCCCACCCCAATGTCCGACGCATCAACCTCAACGACAAACTGCCGCATAGAGTCGGGTTGCACCAGAATTGGTGCGGAAGTGAAGCGGTCCTTTAATAAGGCAAAAGCTTGATCCGCCTCAGCAGACCACCGGAAAGGAACAGCAGGAGAGGTGAGTCTTGTCAAGGGGGCCGCAATCCTACTGTAATCCCGGATAAACCGACGGTAAAAGTTGGCAAACCCAAGGAACCGTTGTAACATCTTCCTGGAGGAGGGTTCGGGCCACTCTGCCACCGTTTTGGTCTTCTCTGGGTCAGTCCTCACCTGCCCACTCGATGATGTAGCCGAGGAATCCAACAGAGTTGACATGAAACTTGCATTTCTCTGCCTTCACGAACAACTTGTTCTCCAACAGTCTCTGTAGTACTTGGCGGACATGATGTTGATGTTCTGAGCGGTCCCGGGAAAAAAATCAAAATGTCATCAAGATACACAAAGACAAAGCGGTTCAAAAAATCTCTCAAAACGTCATTAACCAGTGCTTGAAAAACTGCAGGTGCATTTGTTAGTCCGAAAGGCATTACCAGGTATTCGAAGTGGCCCAGTGGTGTATTGAAGGCAGTCTTCCACTCATCTCCCTTACGAATTCGTACCAAATGGTATGCATTCCTTAGGTCCAGTTTGCTGAAGATGGTGGCTCCCTGTAAGGGTTCGAAGGCAGAACTGATTAATGGCAGAGGGTACTTGTTCTTAACAGTGATGTTGTTTAAGCCACGGAAGTCTATACAAGGGCGGAGAGACTTGTCCTTCTTGCTGACAAAGAAGAATCCTGCCCCTAAAGGTGAGGAGGACGGTCTGATAATGCCAGCAGCCAGTGAGTCATTAATGTATGTCTCCATTGTCTCTCTCTCTGGTCGTGACAAGTTGTACAAGCGACTTGAGGGAAATGTGGTACCTGGTAGCAACTCGATAGCACAGTCGTAAGGGCGATGGGGTGGCAGAGAGAGTGCCCTCTCTTTGCTGAATACCTCGCCGAGGTCATGATATTCCGTAGGCACAACCGACAGATCCAGAACAGCAGATCTTGGGGAGGCAATGCTGACCTCTATTGGGGGCAACGCGGACTGCAGGCAGGATGAATGACAGAAACTACTCCATTCCATGATCTTACTTGTTGTCCAGTCAATGTGGGGGTTGTGTTGCTTCAGCCATGGATGTCCGAGAACTAGAGGTGTCTTAGGGGCAGAAAAAACAAAAAACTGAATTAACTCACGGTGGTTACCAGACAAAATGAGGGACAGGGGCTCAGTGCGGTGAGTGACCAAAGCTAGAGACTTGCCGTCTAATGCACAAACTCTGACTGGAGGATCCAGAGGTTCCATTGTGATGCCCGCCTGGGAAACTACCTCTGTGTCCAGAAAATTCTGTTCAGCACCAGAGTCAATCAAAGCAAATAAGGGGAGAGTGAGCTGTTTAAGACAGTCTGGCTGGGACTTGAGTTCTGGATCTGAATTTGCAGGGGTCTTCTGATGTGCTCGCCAGGGCCCCCACGGCTACTGGTGAGCCCTGTCTTTTGGGCGGAGCGGACACGCAGCAAGAAAATGTCCAATCCTACCACAATAGATGCACTCACCCGCTCTGATCCTTCTCTGGCGTTCAGATTGAGAGATTGAAGCTCGGCCAACCTGCATGGGCTCCTCAGGCTGCATCGAGGAACAGGGGTTTGGGTCATGGGTGTTAGAGAAACCGGAGGAAGGTCTCACGAAAGATGGGGTGGCATGGACGCTCCCAGAAGAGTGGGATGGATCGTTCCTCTCCCGACGTCTCTCTCTAATACGATTATCTAACTTTATCGCCAGATTGATCACCATGTCTAGGGAGTCGGCCACATCATGAACCGCGAGTTCATCCTTGAGTCGCTCAGACAAACCGTGCAGAAAAACTCCTCGTAGAGCGTTGTCGCCCCATCCGGACCCCGCTGCCACAATGCGGAACTCCACCGAGTAATCTGCAACACTCCTTTGGTTCTGTCTTAAATTAAGCAGACGTTTAGAAGTATCTTCAGCACAAACAGGATGATCAAAAACTTGTTTTAGTTCACTCATGAAACGGCCAAAGCAATACACACTGATTCCTCCATCTCCCAACACAGACTCAGCCCAGTCTAATGCTCTTCCTCTTAGTAGTCCCGTAACATAAGAGATCTTAGCCTCATCGGACGTGAAAGTGAACGGTTGGCGAGAAAACACTCGTGAGCACTGGAGTAGGAATCCTCTGCACCTCCCCAGATCTCCAGCATAAGGTTCAGGAGGTGGCACAGGTGATTCCTTGATTACCTGAGGCGGAGCGGGGGATGGAGCTGATTGACTGCCGACAGTGCCCAATAATCCTTGAATCTCCGACAATTGGGTCTTGATGGTTCTGTTGTCATCCAAAAGCTCTTGTATTGCCTCCTGGTGTTGTCCTAATAAATTTCCATGACTGGCAACTGCCCTTTGAAAATCTGCTGGGTCCATTCTTTGTGGTTGGATCGTTCTGTTAGGGGTGAGCAAGGCAGGAACCCAAAAGCAGCACAAGGAGTCTCTTTCAAAATCAAAAAGGTTTCTTTAATTGTTTTCTGAGAAGAACCACAGTCTGGCAACAGGAGAGAAACTAACGATACAACAAACATCAAGGGGTACGAGTACAGTTTAAGTAGCCAGCGTCCTAATTGACGATCAGTCCCAGCTGCTCCGGCAATCACCGCCCAGGGGAGGGAGGAGACAGCCACACCCTCTTGGTGTGCCCTAGACAGACAGGGTAAACACACAGGAGACAGATGGACAGGGAAACACAGGGAAACACTGTCTTGTCTTGACGACAACATGACATAGCTAACGTAACTACCAGGACACACTGTATCTCCCTGCCCCTCAGACACCACTACAGTCAGTTTGGTGAGTTTCATTTTGGTTTTGGTAAGACTGTCTTGGAGTCAATTGCCTGCATAGCCTACATAAGCTCTTGTTTTTTTAGTTTGAATAAAGTGCTTTTCATGGTGCCTTGCAGACAATTTGTGACTAGACGGGCGGTTAACCAACTGTGATCGATGCAGACACTCCAAGCGGAGATCTGCAGAGTGCACCTTTCTCATTCATATATTGTAAAACATATAAATGACATCACCATTGATCCTTTAGCTGTCATAGACACGATTTTCTCTGATGTGCTAAAACTGTTTCTTTCCTCTAATCTCCAACTTTGTTTTTGCTAAGGTAAATGTCTTTACCTTTGCTGTGATGACAAAGGTCCCTCTTGTCACCTGATGACATCCAGCAGGTATATTTCCTGTCCCCGTCTGCAACAGACAAGGTGGAGGGGGAGGAAAGCAGTTGACAAGTGCTCTCATTGTAACTGTATCCAGGAAGGTTCAACTTAATGTAAGATTGATATGAGTAATGTGGGCCTGACATTACTTCTGCATAAAGTCTGAAAGAAAATCGTTGAAAAGATGAACGTCAGGGAGTGTGAACATTTTGTACTAACCTAAAGTTTCATCGTTCGAGGGTAATGTCGGCGTACATGACCTTAAATGAAAAAATATATACATATTTTAATTTCCTTTTGGGAAATAATTTCGTTCCAATGGATATAATACAAACAAAACTAGAGACAATCTCAAGAAATGCCTTCTTTGAAAACATTCACGAGCTAACAAAACTCAGATACCATCTGTTATTCCTCTTTACTTTGATTGTAATCTGAGGTCGGTCCTTGGGGGAACAAAGACACATTTTACCGGATGACAAAATCAGAAAGAAATAAATAATTGGATGCAATAGCATTTAACCAGCTGATGTGAACACTGGTGTTGTTGTAGCAGGTGTCTGTACAAGCTGAGAGGTTATACTCAAGCTGGCAATGACATAAGTAAATGGTAACAACACTTGTATGGCACTTCTCTCGTCTTTCCACCAGTTTTTCTAGTCTTTAGAGGTCTTTAACACAACAAGTCCTTCACCCATTCACACACATTCATACACTGATGGACAGGGCTACCATGCAAGGTGCCACCTGCCCATAAGAGCATGAACTAATCATTCATACACCGCCACCACAATTTCAGGCTACGTGCCCAAGGACACACCGGGGGTTGAACCACTGATCCTCTGATTGAAGGACGACCCCGCTCTACCACTGAGCCACATACAGGCGGAACTATTTCAGGAACTATTGGGTGGACCCGAAAGAAATGTGGTCCAACTTTTTTTGTTGGCATTCTAACTGACCAACATGCTTACATGCTATCATGGTAAATATTATACCTGCTTAACGTGTTAGGATTGTCATTTTGTTCAGCCGCTGTAGCTTTAGTAGTTCACAGAACCGCTGGCTTGGCAGAACGCTGTTAGTATTATTTCCTTTGCATGCACCTGCATCTGCTGTGCAGGATCCAGCAACACACAATAATATGGGAAGAGGTTTGATTCTCGTCTTAGAGAGGGGATCCGTAACCGTGAGCGTGCCTGACCATCACCACTTGCAGCTCTTTCTGGCTCTAACTGGTTTCCAGAGGTTGACCTCTGGTTGTGCGGAGCAGCCTTTTCATCCTTCACCACAGAGACACTCAGCCAGTAGGTGATCTAAGGAGTGTCACAGGCTCCAAACTTCAGTTGAATCTGAATGAAACATATAGACAATACACTTACGGAACGGATGGCTGGATCTGAGCCGCCCCATTCGAGCTTACACCTGTGGAGGGAAGGGCTGCACTGATACTTGGGAGGGACTTCCTTCGGTGTTTGTCCGTAGGGCGGTTCATACTCGCTTTCTGTGGAGCCATCCTGAGAGAAAAGAAATACCGTCTGCATGGTGACAGAAGGCTGCTTTAAAAACGACAGCACACTGATTGGCTGCGTTCAAATGTTCAGACTAAAAGTCTCATGTTGCTGAGGGTCATCAAGGAGTCTGGAATCAATCATCAGTCCGACTTCACAGGGCAAAATCAGTTGAAAGCTTCACATCATGGAGAGACAAGCATCTAACGGTCCGGCATCTACTGGTGTAATTATTCTGCACGCACAGCTTGTCACTCAAACATGTTTAAACATCTGTCAATGCAATTTTTTCATTCAATCCGTCAGCAGGTCAGCAGTCTGCCATGAACGCATCCATCAAACTGTCTGGCCATGTGAGAAGAAAATGCTGGAGGATATATTGTTTTATATAATGAAGGCTAGTAAGTGGAAGTTTGTTAATGAAGACTCTCTCTCTCTCTTACAACTACTTAAGCTGTTCACTCTTTCAGTTTGACCAACCCGATGTCACGAAACAAACTGTTAAACCGCCTCCTCTCTGCTGTGTCCATCCACATCTCCAAGCCCTTCACCACCACCAATCACCAAAGACTCTTGTGCACCATGTCAACCTTTGGAAACTTATCATGGGCAACAGCACAAAGAAATTTCCTTTATAATAAATCTATTTGAAATCAATTTTATGTCATGGAAAGAAGTTTATATTCTACCGTCACACACATTCCCCACATGTGTGCTAAGGCTCTTCTAATATATATTATTTTAGTGGGATAAATATTTTAAAGGGGAGATGTCCTGTTGATTTCTGAATATAGCTTATTCACCCTTTGTCTGAAACGCTCTGTTTTAGCGCCTGTCTCTTTAAGACCCCCCCCTCCCTGAAAAACCCAGTCTGCCCTAATTGGCTTGTGAGAAAAATACAGTGCACCATGGGCGGTATATTGTTAATGAGTCTGCATAGGAGACTGATCTGATTGGCTTGTTCAATCACATGGTGTCTGATGTAGGCAGCACACAACACATCTGGCTTTGTTGTCTTGTGTCACAATTAATAACAAGATAAGAAACTCAAAACAAGTCTTTTAGATACATGTTATATCACATTTAAAATAAATGTTAATTCAATTAAATGATTTCTCCAGCATCTGGGGATGTAGACAATGCTTCGAACAACATGTAGACCAGGGGTCTCAGACTCGCGGCCCACGGGCCAATTGCGGCCCCCTGCCTGAAATCAAAGCTTGGTGTTAGTGCGGCCCGCACGTTTTTTTCTCACATGCATCTGGGCGTTTTCTATTTTTTTTTAACACTTGTGGGCTACCATAGCTCAGGCTCGTGACAACAACGCGAATTAGCAATTGGTCACTTGTAACATATTTCGGGACTGTCACCGAGTGGAGGGAAAATATATCCTGTCACCCAGTGCTATACGGTTTTTTTCACCCAGCCCCAGTCATGTCTTTTTCTAAACCTGCTGTGAAGAGAAAAGTTGGCAATGAGCACAGACAATTTCAGGAGAAGTGGGAGACGGAATCTTTTTTTGTTGAGCACAGGGGCATCCCAACGTGTCTAATATGCACGGATAAAGTTGCGGTGCACAAGGAGTATAATATCAGACGGCATTACTCAACTAAACATGCTGAGGAGTATGCAAAATACCTGGGAGATGAGCGAGAGGACCGGGTCGCCAGACTTAAAACATGTCTACTGAGGCAACAAGATTTTTTCAAGAAAGCAAGCAAAGAGAGTGATGCGGCTGTCAAAGCTAGTTACGTGGTGAGTGAGATGATCGCTAAGGCAGGAAAGCCATTCAAAGACGGCGAGTTCATCAAACAGTGCATGTTACAAGCTGCAAGTATAGTCTGCCCGGAAAAAGGGACAGTTTAGTAATATTAGCATTTCAGCCAACACAGTGGCAGAGCGCATTTCTGACATGTCAGGAAACATTTACGATCAACTGCGTGAAAGCTAAACATTTCCGTTCATTCTCACTCGCTCTTGATGAGAGCACAGACGTCACTGACACTGCGCAGCTCGCAATATATGTCCGTGGTGTTGATGATAATTTTGAAGTGACGCAGGAGTTGCTCACAATGATTCCAATGCATGGCCAGACCACCGGTCAGGAAATATTCCGCCAGCTGTGTGATTCCATTGTGGATGCCGGCTTACTATGGAAGCGTTTTGCTGGAATAACAACTGACGGAGCGCCATCAATGACAGGGAGGAAAAATGGACTGGTGGCACTTGTTAAAAAAAACTGGAAGAGGAGGGTGTGGAAGAGGCCATCACTCTGCACTGCATTATCCACCAGCAGGCCCTTTGCAGCAAATGCCTGAAGTTTGACAATGTGATGTTTGACGTTGTGAAATTCATCAACCATATCAGATCCAGGGGTTTAAAGCACCGGCAGTTTCGCGCTTTTTTGGAGGAAATAGATTCAGCATATGAGGACGTGCTCTAGTTCACCGAGGTACGTTGGCTTAGTAGGGGGAAGGTATTTAAGAGGTTTTTTGAGTTGAGAGCAGAAGTGAAAGCCTTCATGGAGAAGGATGGGATGACTGTTCCTGTACTAAGTGATCCCAAATGGCTAATGGACTTAGCTTTTCTGGTTGACATCACACAGGAGCTGAATGTACTTAATAAGAAGTTACAAGGCCAGGGCCAGCTTGTAAGTGCTGCATATGACAATGTCAGAGCATTCTCCACAAAAATTGTATTATGGAAAGCCCAGCTTTCCCAGACAAACCTCTGCCATTTCCCAGCATGCAAGGCACTTATGGATTCAGGCACAACATTCAGTGGTGAGAAGTATGCTGATACCATTGGAAAGCTACAGGATGAATTTGACAACAGGTTTGCAGACTTCAAGACACACAGAGCCACTTTTCAAATTTTTGCTGACCCCTTCTCTTTCGATGTGGAAGATGCCCCCCTGTGCTTCAGATGGAGCTAATTGACCTGCAGTGCAATTCTGAACTCAAAGCCAAGTTCAGAGAGGTGAGTGGAAAAACAGACAACCTTGGACAATTTTTGAGGGAATTGCCCCCCACCTTCCCTGAGCTTTCCAGGATGTTTAAGCGGATCATGTGCCTTTTTGGCAGCACCTATCTGTGTGAAAAGCTCTTCTCCACAATGAACTTTAAAAAGTCAAAGTTCAGGTCCAAACTTAAAGATGACCATCTTAAAGCCATACTGAGGGTCTCAGTTGCTTCCTCCCTCAAGCCAAATGTGGATCAGCTGTGTGAGAGGAAGCGCTGCCAAGTCTCTGGCAGCAAGGAGTAGGAGGAAGTAAGTTAAGCTTATGTTCTGAAGAACCGTTCATGTTCTGCACGTTCTGACTTATTAGTAAAGATTGAGAAGATTGGATCAGTTGTCAGTTTTTTTTTGAATACTTGAAACCCTTTTTTTGTGGAATACTTGATGCGGCCCAGCTTCACCCAGAGTCTACCTCCAGCGGCCCCCAGGTAAGTTGAGTTTGAGACCCCTGATGTAGACTAATAATGGGCAATACATAAATCAATTAATAAATATATATTTGTAAGTATTCCAGAAATGTGAGTTTGATTGTTGGGTGGGGTTGTGATGGGGGAATTAAGACCCTTTATTATAATGTTTTACTCTTTTCTTCAGGCACTAAATTTGCTTCTTAAACAAACTGCTCATCATTTAGAAACAGTGGGATTGATGTGACATATAACCTTTGATGTATGCTGTTGGTTCATGTGTTGTATTTACAGCATCCCCCCATTTGGTGACTGTGTACATACATCTACTGATGCCTAATCTGGACACATCTTCAGTGATGTTCCTGGGATCATTGGACGTTTCGGGTCTTTCAACATCATACGCCCTCCTCCAGGTGACCCAGCTTGTGACCAGACCCCAGCTTGTGTCCAGATGGCTAGCTAGCTACCATGACTCCATGGCTCCCCTCTTTTAAGCCACAGCCATCTTCAGAATCAGAATCAGAATCAGAAACAGGTTTATTGCCAAAGAATGAATGTTTTCACAAACAAACGAGGAATTTTTTTTGGTGGAAGGTGCAACATTTGGACATGACAAACAACAATCAACGCAAGGAGGGAGGAGGAGTGGGAGGAAGAGGGAGGAGGAGGAAGAGGAAGGAGCGGGAAGAAGGAGGAGAGAGGAAGGTGGAAGAAGAGGTGGTAGTCCTGGGGTGACAGTCAGTCAGTCCGGGGTCCATTGATGAGCCCGACCGCCGTCGGGAAAAAGCTATTGGTGTGGCGGGAGGTCGTGGTCATGATGGACGCAGCCTCCTCCCGAGGAGGGACTCGAACAGGAGTGTCCAGGGTGGGAGGGTCGGCGACAATCTTTCTGGCCCGCTTCAGTGACCTGGAAGTGAACAGGACCTGGAGGAAGGCAGATTGCAGCCGATAACCCTCTCGGCCGAGCGGATGATGCTCTGCAGCCTGCGCTTGTCTTTGGCTGTGGCTGCAGGGTGCCAGACGGTGATGGAGGAGCAGATGATGGACTCAACGATGGCCGTGTAGAACTGTACCATCATCTTCCCTGGCAGGTTGAATTTCCTCAGCTGCCTCAGGAAGAACATCCTCTGCTGGGCCTTCTTGGAGATGGAGCCGATGTTCAGCTCCCACTTGAGGTCCTGGGAGATGATGGAGCCCAGGAAGCGGTAGGACTCCACAGCGTCGGGGGAGTCACACAGGATGAGAGGGCGGGTGGGGCTGCATTCCTCCTGAAATCCACAACCATCTCCACTGTCTTCAGGCGTTGAGCTCCAGGTTGTTCTGGCTGCACCAGGTCACCAGGTGGTCAGTCTCCCACCTGTAGGCGGTCTCGCCCGCCAGAGATGAGTCCAATGAGGGTGGTGTCATCCATGAACTTTAGGAGCTTGACGGACTGGTGACTGGAGGTGCAGCTGTTGGTGTACAGGGAGAACAGCAGAGGGAGAGAACACAGCCTTGGGGAACCCGTGCTGGTGGTCCGGGAGCCTGAGACGTGTTTCCCCAGCCTCACGTGCTGCTTCCTGTCGGTCAGGAAGTCTGTGATCCACCTGCAGGTGGAGTCGGGCACGTGCAGCTGGGAGAGCTTGTCCTGCAACAGGGACGGGATGATGGAATTGAAGGCAGAGCTGAAGTCCACAAACAGGATCCTGGCGAGGTTCCTCGGGAGTCCAGATGCTGGAGGATGTAGTGAAGGGCCATGTTGACTGCATCGTCTGCAGACCTGTTGGCTCTGTAGGCGAACTGCAGGGGTCCAGGAGTGGGTCGGTGATGGTCTTGAGGTGTGACAGGACCAAGCGTTCAAAGGACTTCATGACCACAGAGGTCAGGCGACGGGCCTGTAGTCATTGAGTCCTGTGATCTTGGGTTTTGGGGACGGGATGATGGTGGAGGCCTTGAAGCAGGCTGGAACGTGGCATGTCTCCAGGAGGTGTTGAAGATGTCGGTGAACACCGGAGACAGCTGGTCCGCACAGTGCTTCAGGGTGGAGGGGAGACGAGTCCGGCCCGCTGCTGGGGGTTCTGCTTTTAAACAGCCTGTTGACTGCTCTCCAGGATGACGTCGCTGAGTTGATGGAGGGTGCTCCAGAGGTGTGAGCCCTGATGGGCTGGGAGGGTGGGCTGATGGTCTGTGGCTTGTTGGTGGGGCTGTGGGGATGGTCTCAGGACTGCTCCATTGTCTTTCAAAGCGGCAGTAGAACTCATTTAGCTGTCTGCCAGAAGCACATTGTTCATGGAGTGGGGTGATTTGGGCTTGTAGTTGGTGATCTGCCTGAGCCCTCTCCAGACAGAAGCAGAGTCGTTTGCTGAGAGCTGCTGTTGCAGTTTCTCAGAGTACAGTCGTTTAGCATCTCTCACCGCCTTGCTAAACCTGTATTTGGACTCTGTGTACAGGTCCTTGTCCCCACTCCTGAATGCCTGGTCCTTCTGCAGTCTTAGCTTCCTGAGCTCCGCTGTGAACCAGGGTTTGTCGTTGTTATAACTCACCCTGGAGCTGGATGGAATACAGCTGTCCTCACAGAAGCTGATGTAGGAAGTTACAGCCTCTGTGTACTCATCCAGGCTGTTGGTAGCAGTCCTGAAGACATCCCAGTCAGTACAGTCAAAGCACGCCCGTAGATCCTCCAGAGCCTCACTGGTCCACTTCTTGAACTTCCTCACCACAGGTTTGCAGAGCTTTAGTCTCTGCCTGTATGAGGAATCAGATGAACCATGGCGTGGTCAGAGTTTCCCAGTGCAGCTCGAGGGACGGCGTGATAGGCCCTGCTGATTGTTGTGTAGCAGTGGTCCAGAATGCTCTTCTCTCTGGTAGGGCATTTAATTAACTGTCTATATTTAGGAGTTCGTGGCTGAGGTTTCCTTTGTTAAAATCCCAGTACAATAACTAAAGAGTCCGGAAGGTCCGCTCCACACGCCGTATCTGTTCAGCGAGTGTCTGTTGTGCCTCGTTCACGTTCCCGGCGGCATGTAAACTCCGGCCAGGATGAATGAAGCGAACTCACGTGGGAGTAGAAGGGTTTGCAGTGGATGATAAAAGATTCCAGGTCCGCGAACAGTGCTGTAGAATCACGTTGCACCAGCCGTTGTTGAGGTAAAGCAGATTCCTCCACCCTTTTTTTACGGAGAGCTCCGAGACCCGGTCCGCTCGGAACAGCTGGAAGCCAGCGAGCTGGGCGCAGAGTCTGGTATCGAGCCACTAAGCCATGATTCCGTGAAACACAGAACGGAGGATGAGGAGAAGTCTCTGTCTCTCCCCACCAGCAGCTGGAGTTCGTCCAGTTTGTTGCACAGTGAGCGGACGTTGAGAGAAATATGCCCGGCAGCGCTGTACGAGATCCCGTTTCCGTGGCATAAGCGCTCGACGTTTCCCTCTCCGCGGCGTTTCACCACGTGGGCGGTGAGCACACCTTTACAAAAATGTCCAGTAACTCCACAGAAGTTAAAAACGTTGGAAGTAAATCCGCTGGAGTTGTTCCCCTGATATTCAAGAGCTCTTCTCTGGTGAAAGAGCTCTGGGAATCCCAGCAGAAAACAGTATTTAAAACGAAAACAATAAAAAACATCGCGCACCAACACACCGAGGCGACCTTTCGCGGCGCCTTGAGGCTCTCTCTGCCGCATCGGTGTTACTGCGGATGGCTCTCCTCTTTCTCTCACCCTCGATGCCTAAACTACTGAAGGCTCTGGCCAAGGAACGGGCTGCAAATCCTCTGCATCCAACCTCCACAGGGAAACACCTTGCTCTCCAGCCAGCCTGCTGGCAGTCACTGACCAGTCCTGCGTACTTGGAGAGCTTCCTCTCAAAGGCTTCTTCCAAGCGATCTTCCCACGGGACTGTCAGCTCCAGCAGCACTGCTTGCTTGGTGGACTCAGACACAAGGACAATGTCTGGTCGCAGGGTGGTGACTGCAATATGGCTGGGGAACTTCAGCTGATGTTCAAGGTCCACCAACAACTGCCAGTCTCTTGCAGACGTCAGGATGCCTGCAGATGATGTTCTTCTGGCAGGAGTTGGCTTGTCCCCAGCTCTGACAAAGGCGATGGTTTTCTTGGAGGGTCGGAACTGCTTTGCCCACGCCAGTCCTGCTGATAGCTTCAGCAATGGTCTTGAGGACTTGGTCATGCCTCCACCGACCATCTCCAAGTGCCCTTGTACAGCAACTGAGGATGTGTTCCAGGGTTCCTCGCTTGGAACAGTGGGCATGCTGGTGTCTCTGCTATGCCCCATATGTGCAGATTGACGGGCTTTGAAGCGTCCACACTGCCTGGATGAGGAATTTGATGCGGTGAGGCTCGGCTTTCCAAAGCTCAGCCCAGGTCACTTTCCTTTCAACCACATTCTCCCACCTCGTCCAAGCTCCCTGTTGCTTCATTCCCACTGCCTTGCAGGTTCTCGTCTCCTCCACTGCTGCTCTCACCTCCTCCTGAACAAGTCGTCGCCCTTCCTTCCCCCTGGTGTTCATTTGGGGAGTTGGAAAGGATCCTTGCCCTGCTCGACCTCGTGTGACCACTCCCACCAGGCTTCTGTGACGCAGCCTTACATCTGCCTCTTGAACTGCTTCCTCTGCCCTCCATTTCCTGCCAGTCCTCACTTGGATCCCTGCTTTAGCCACCTTCGGATCGCTTGAGTCCCTGTACTGAACCACTTATCTGGCTCTAGTTACCTTGAATTCCTCCTCCAGGGATTTGAAAGGCAGTCACAGTTTGTTGGTGTTCCAGTTTGCTGGCTGTCGAGGTGGTGCCCAGCGAATAATGTGGGCTACGTAGACAACTGGAAGACTTTCTGGGGAAAGCCTGATCTGATGAGGAGAGACGGCATCCATCCCACGTTGGACCGAGCGCGTCTCGTTTCTGCAAACATAACCAAGTTGATCAACGGACAGCCATATCTGAGAGTAGCCCCCCCTGTCATCCCTGTCACCCAGTGTCCCCACATCCTCCCCCGGGCATCCGTCCCCTCTCACCCAGTCCCTCCCAGAGCTCCATAGAGACTGTGTCTGTCCCATGGCCACTTAAACTTAAATTAATTCTATCAAAAGAAAGCAGAAGAGTCGTACACAATAACCTTATTCAAGTTAACACCATTATTTCAGCAGTGCAACAAAACAGGACTATTAAATGTGGTCTCATCATCTAAATATCTGTCATCTAATTTGTGTTACTAAATGATTTAATATCAGATAATCACATTGATTTATGTTCTAACTGAAACCTGGCTGAGCCATGAAGAATATGTCTGCCTAAAGTCATATTCTCCACTCACACTCCATTCCCGGTCGAGGTGGAGTAGCAGCCATCTTTGATCGAGCATTAATTAAAACCTAAATTACACCTCATTTGAAAGCCTTGTTCTTAGTCTTTCACATCCAACCTGGAAAACACTACAGCCAATTTATTTGTGATTCTGTACCACAGGTCCATATTCAGAGTTTATAAATTCTCAGAATTTATATCAAGTTTGCCTTAAAACTGATAAAGTTATTATTGTAGGAGATTTTAATATCCATGTGGATGTTGATAATGTAGTGCTGCATTCATCTCATTGTTGGACTTTCTGCCAGAGAGTACAGAAACCCACTCACAGCTTGCCACCGCTTCTTGTTCTTGTATGCGTTGACATTGAGCATTTGAATCCCACAGAATCCTCTTCTGTCAGACCACAACCTCATAACTTTTGAATTTATACTACCGGAGTGTACTCTGTTAGTCAAAAGTTTCTACACCAGATGTCTAACTGACAGTGCTGTAGCTACATTTAAAGAAGCGATTCCTTCTGCATTTGATTCGATACCACGTCTCAATATAACAGAGGACTCCTGGTCTAACTTTAGTCCGTCCCAGATTGATCATCTTGTTGACAGTGCCACAGGCTCTCTGAGAATGACACTGGACTCGATAGCCCTCTGAAGAAGAAGACAGTGAGGAAGAGGAGGTTTGCTCCTGGTATAACCTCAGACCCGCAAACTAAAGCAAGCTTGAAAGCATATGGCGTTCAACTAATCTGGAAGAATCCCGCTTAGTTTGATTTATTTTTCTTCAAAGGTAAAAATGGAAGCTACAGTGGCTGAGTGTAGTTCTCTCATAACTGTGTGTGTATGTGTGTGTGTGTGAGTGTGTGTGTGTGTGTGTGCACCCCAAAAGTGTCTGATGATGAGGATAGTCATGATGATGAAGACACCATCAGGGTCTTTTTTTGACTGTGGAGAGCTTGTTCACAGCTTGAGTCCCTTGCTGAACCACTTATCTGGCTCTGTTACCTTGAATTCCTCCTCCAGGATTTTGAAGGGCAGTTTGTTGGTGTTCCAGTTTGCTGGTTGAGGTGCATGCCCGAATAATGTGGAGACAACTGGAAGACTTTCTGGGAAAGCCATCTGATGAGGAGAGGCGGCATCCATCCCACGTTGACCGAAAGCCACCCACGTTCAAACATAACCAAGTTGATCAACGGACAGCCATATCTGTGACAACGTTAATGTCTTGAAGCAGAAACAGAGTAGCTCCACGCCCCTGTCATCCCTGTCACCCAGTGTCCCCATAGCATCATCCCCGGGGCATCCGCCCTCTCACCCAGTCCCTCCCAGAGCTCCATAGAGACTGTGTCTGTCCCATGGCCACTTAGAATTAATTCTATCAAAAGAAAGCAGAAGAGTCGCATACAATAACCTTATTCTGTTAACACCATTATTTCAGCAGTGCAACAACAAAACAGGACTATTAATGTGGTCTCCTAAATATTAGATCTGTCATCTAAAGCTGTGTTACTAAATGATTTAATATCAGATAATCACATTGATTTATGTTTAACTGAAACCTGGCTGAGCCATGAAGAATATGTCTGCCTAAATGAATCGACTCTCCAAGTCATATTAATACTCACATAAGGCATCTCAAGGAGGTCGAGGAGGTGGAGTAGCAGCCATCTTTGAATCGAGCCTATTAATTAATCCTAAACCTCAATTACACTACACCCCTCATTCTAAAGCTTGTTCTTCAGTCTTTCACATCCAACCTGGAAAACACTACAGCCAATTCTATTTGTGATTCTGTACCGCCACCAGGTCCATATTCAGAGTTTATATCTGAATTCTCAGAATTTATATTGTTTGGTTCTAAACTGATAAAGTTATTATTGTAGTTAATATCCATGTGGATGTTGATAATGATTGCCTTAGTGCTGCATTCATCTCATTGTTGGACTCGATTGGTTCTGCCAGACAGTAAGACACTCCAGAGCCACACGCTTGAGTCTTGTTCTTACCTATGGCGCGTTGACATTGAGCATTTGAAGGTCTTCCACAGAATCCTCTTCTGTCAGACCACAACCTCATAACTTTTGAATTTATACTACCGAGTGTACTCCGTTAGTCAAAGTTTTATACACCAGATGTCTAACTGACAGTGCTGGAAAATTTAAAGGCGTTTAAAGCTGCATTTGTATTCGATACCCGTCTCAATCAATATAACAGAGGACTCCTGGTCTAACTTTAGTCCGTCCCAGATTGATCATCTTGTTGACAGTGCCACAGGCTCTCTGAGAATGACACTGGACTCGATAGCCCCTCTGAAGAAGAAGACAGTGAGGAAGAGGAGGTTTGCTCCCTGGTATAACCCTCAGACCCGCAAACTAAAGCAAACGTCACGAAAGCTTGAAAGCATATGGCGTTCAACTAATCTGGAAGAATCCCGCTTAGTTTGATTTATTTTTCTTCAAAGGTAAAAATGGAAGCTACAGTGGCTGAGATAAGTGTAGTCTCTCATAACTGTGTGTGTATGTGTGTGTGTGTGTGTGTGTGTGTGTGTGTGTGTGCACCCCAAAAGTGTCTGATGATGAGGATAGTCATGATGATGAAGACACCATCAGGGTCTTTTTTTGACTGTGGAGAGCTTGTTCACAGCGTCAGAAGACTTATCAACCTTTTCCAGTAATGCACCCTTTAAATGCGAAATATCAGAATTCCATATTTGCTTCATTATTATAAATATGTCAATCCTCTTTTTATCTATCAGCATATTAGAAATAATCTTTAAAAAACTATAATATGAAAAATATCAGTTTGAGAAGAATGCTCGTGCAAATGTAATTTCATTTTATTCATATATATATACTTCATTTTGTATTTTATATTTTACTTGTATACATCTATATCTTTCATCCCTGTTTTTTATATTTTATATTTTATTCTCGTGTGTTTAGTTTATTGGTGCTGCTACTGTGACGACAAATTTCCCCTTGGGGATTAATAAAGTATCTATCTATCTATTTCATAGACATCCTGAAACACTCTCCAAATTCTTGGTGGACACCTATTTGTTGTGTTGTCCCTGAAGGGGACAGACTCTTCAGGAAGTCACACACTGTCATGCCTGGAAGCTGCCCAGTACAACCAGAGTCTGATGTGCTGGCCACTGAGGGGATTAAGTGCTTTGCTCAAGGGCACCTCAGCAACCCCTGGGTTACCTTTCACTTAATGCCACCATACATACAGTGTGGGTCGTATGCTTCCCTCACAATCCTCTAAGTAGCTATTAGTGCTGCAGCGTATTGAAATGCTCCAGTTATGGCTGAATGTCTATATGTCACGGCTGCTGCTGCTGAACATCTGTCACATCGGAGGTAAGCTTCTGTCTGACAACGGGCGGGTGTGGAAGTCCTAAAAGCATACTCTGCTTTATGGTCTGTTTGACTCTAAATGGTCCATACATTACTAAATGAACATCATGCTGTGTTGAAGAAGACGTGAAACTAGATTGAGACCATACACTCATGTTTACAATGTTTACTGAGGGAATAAATCAAGAGAGAGGTTGAGTGATTTTTTATAAACTTCTATACAACCAGAGGTGTTGCCCCCTGGTGGTCATTAGAGCGAATGCATATTTAATACATGAAGCTATCGACTTATATACAACCAGAGGAGTTGCCCCCTGGATAATGCAGGTTAATGATACTTCTGGATTCTCGATTGAGTCCAATTTATTTATGAATTAAAAAAATTATAATTAAAAAGAAATTGGATCTGATCTATATTAAAAAACATATTTAATTGTAACGTTTTTGTCCAAAAGTAAATAATTGTTTCCCCTTTATTTGGTAAATAATGATCATAATTCACTCTCTGTGGTCAGTGCAGGCACATACATTTTCGGGCCCAAAGAAACCAATAGCGTTGGGGTTTGAACAGTGTGCCTCTGTACTGGCTACACTGGCACTGGACAATACCACCGTTCACTTATTCCTGCAACGCTCCGACCTCAGATACTCTCCGTTGTCTTTTGTGTCCAGATGAGACTGAAGCACTTTTCATGAGTTATTATTAATGTTTTTAACTTTTCTTTTACTGTAGTTTGCACTCTTCAGAAGACAGTCAAGGAACCTTGCAGCACCAAATAATAAAATCATTTCCCCGAAACTGTAACAGAATGTGCACTTATGACGATCAAAAACCCAATAATGTAATAATTTCACCAATAACGTGATAAATTGGCCTGATTGATGTTTTCATTGACTGATAATATACTCAAACAGGTCTTTAATTTTTTCTAAAACACAAAGACAATCAATTTGATGGATAATGTAAAGTGAGCACGTATGATAATGTAAACTCAAGGCTTTATTGATTTGATATTTACAACAAGAGGCAAGTGGCCCGTTGTTATCAGGCAAAGAAATCCCTCCAGTGAGAGAAGTGAGTGGTCCGTTAGACCCGTTGTTATCAGGCAAAGAAATCCCTCCAGTGAGAGAAGTGAGTGGTCCGTTAGACCCGCGTGGATCTCAGACTCCATTAAAAGATGGTTAACGCTGCAGAAGATGGCTGACGCTAGAGAGCCATGAATAATATTACATTATCATGTTATATTAAGGGTTGGAATGTTATTACAATATCAGTCAGGATATTGTAATACATTCTCTGTCAAGTTATTACATTATTGTGTTTTACTACATTTTCGATCAGGTTAACTACAAATTTGATTTCATTTTCAGACGTTATTTCATTTTTGGGCCTTTCATTATGATAATCTTAGGCCGCTCTCAGGTATAAGTTCCGTCATTTACTGTGGAGCCTATAATTAAAAAGGCACTAGTGATCCTCCTCTTTCACATCACTTCTAGAGGCTTATTGATTTGATCTGGAGCGTTGCATTAAACCAGCGGCTGGTAACCACAGGCACCAGGGGGCTTTCCCAGTAGCGTCTTAAATAGGATTACAATGTCCTTCTTATATGAGACATATGTGTTTAATATGTGGATTGAATAAATCTGATCTGTTGGAGGTATACATTTTTATGTGGTGTCCAAATGACGTTAACCTTAATGCTGATACGGAGGATTCATGAAGGACTCTTCCTGCACTGACCTCGTGTCATTCAGTCATTCTCTCAAAGTCTTACAAAGGACAGTCAGCGTGGAGCAATGCTGCCAGTTCCACATTGCTCCTGTAGATGGCAGTGTGACACCTACTGATTTCCCGGTGGCCCTGAACTCATCCCATCTGTCATGAGAGCTGTTAATATCAATACTTCTTGCAGTAAGGTCAATGCAGTGCAGGGGCCTTCTTTTTTGTGCTTTATCTTCCATAATCTTAAATATTCTACATTTAAATGATTGCATACCCCTCAGACTTGTAATGAGTTGCCGTATGCCAGCCTCTACATGTGGAGTCTTGGAGGAATGAGTGTCATGGGATCTTATATTAGTTGCATCAATTTTATACAACGCAGCAACAGTCCTTCCTGAAAAGTTTAATTAAACGCCGTAATTCTTCTTTCGACAGTCTGAATATAATATGATTCATCATGGCCGTTATACGCCTTCCACTGTGCGTAATTATGATATTAAATCACAGTTACACCTTCAGCCTATATACTTGCTGTTGCTGCTGCTGCAGGTAGAGTCTGACCTCTACTCATAGAGATGTCCGTCCAAATGGGGGATGAAGACCACACCTTTGACCCTCCTCCCAACCTCCCGTTTACCCAGCATTCCTGAGGCGACCTCTGATCCCAGGACGTGCAGAATCCCAGCCCAGAGGCTACGACCCCGGCGTCCTTTATTGCGACCTTTTGAACTTTCGGCACCTCCCCCACTCAGTCAAAAAGTGAAACAGTTTTTCCCTTTGGAATAAATGACCTCTCTTCCCCCTTGTCCGGCCAAGGTATGTGAGCACGTTGACCCCGCTCGACCTTTCATTAGCTCTTCCTTTTATTACACAGCTTCCTCCCCCTGCTGCCCCGTCAGCACGTCACGGGGCGGGGGATGGTGGAGGCGAAGGGGTGGGGGGAAGGGGAGCAGAATGAGCAAGAGGAGGAAAGCAAGAGAGAGAGAGAGAGAGAGAGAGCCGGGGGAAGATAGATTGGCAGCATCTGCTGCGTGGACTGAAATGTCACCTTTAAATGGCTTCCCCGTCCTTGTTGCCCAGACCTCCCTATCTGATCTCCATTCTCCTTGGGAGTTGTAGTTTCTGATGACTTACGTAGGGCACAAAACAGATCTCTTATAAAAATAATAGCGCGGCTCAAGATAAGCTCTCAACGAGAGAGGAAGAAAGAAATATAATAAATGTCTGGCGCCTCCTGTGGGTCTGTGAGTTCTCCTGAAATTGACCATTTGAATGTTAAGTCAAAGGTCACTGTGCCATGTCTGAATACCATAATTGGATTTTGAGGCTCAGCGATGTGCCGAGTGCTTATACCGGGTGATGCAGCTCCTCGCCCCAACAACTGTAATTCCCATCTTCCCTGTTTTGCTCCTGTACGATATGAATCCTATTTTCTCGGACACTGCCGGTGCAGTCGGACACCTCGTGCTCATCCGGAGCACATTTAGCTTCGCTTTGGCTGAGTAACTTAATCAGGCGGATGTTTTAGCTTTGATGATCTTATTTTCAACGGTTTCTACTTCGAACACGTCTACCTGTCTCTTGGACCCCATCCCGACGAGGCTGCTTAAAGACGTTTTGCCTTTAATTGGCGGCTCTCTATTAGATATTATCAATGTGTCTCTGCTAACAGGCCACGTACCACACTCCTTCAAGGTGGCTGTTATTAAACCTCTCCTGAAGAAGCCCACTCTGGATCCAGAGGTATTGGCTAACTACAGACCGATCTCTAACCTCCCCTTCCTCTCCAAGATCCTTGAGAAAGTGGTCGCAAATCAGTTGTGCGACTTTCTACATCATAATAGTTTATTTGAGAAATTTCAATCAGGATTTAGAAAACACCACAGCACCGAGACGGCACTGGTGAAAATTACAAATGACCTCTTAATGGCAGCAGATAAAGGACTCCTCTCTGTCCTGGTCTTGTTAGACCTTAGTGCTGCATTCGACACCATTGACCATGACATCCTGTTACAGAGACTGGAGCAGTCGATTGGCATTTCAGGCACGGCACTAATTTGGTTTAAATCCTATTTATCAGATCGATCTCAGTTTGTATTTGTAAACGATGACGCCTCGATAACCACCAACGTTAATCACGGAGTTCCACAAGGTTCTGTGCTTGGACCAATTTTATTTACCTTATACATGCTTCCTTTGGGCAATATTATCAGGAAACACTCCATAAACTTTCATTGTTATGCAGATGACACTCAACTATATTTATCGATAAAACCAGAGGAGAGCAACCAACTCTGTAAAATTCAAGCATGTCTTAAAGACATAAAACATGGATGACCTGCAACTTCTTGATGTTAAACTCAGACAAAACCGAAGTAATTTTAATCGGCCCTGAGCACCTCAGAGATCAATTATCTGGTGATGTGGATTCTGTAGACGGCATTGCCCTGGCATCCAACACCACTGTAAAGAATCTTGGCGTTATCTTTGATCGGGACTTGTCCTTTAACTCCCACGTAAAGCAAATCTCAAGGACTGCATTCTTTCATCTACGTAATATTTCAAAAATCAGGCACATCTTGTCTCAAAAGATGCAGAAAAATTGGTTCACGCGTTCGTTACTTGAGACTGGATTACTGCAACTCCTTATTAGCAGGCTGCTCTAATAAATCTCTTAGGTCCTCCAGTTGATCCAGAATGCTGCAGCTCGTGTTCTCACTAAAACTAAGAAAAGAGATCACATCACTCCTGCACTAGCTGCTCTGCACTGGCTCCCAGTAAAATCAAGAATCACTTTTAAAATTCTTCTCTTAACCTACAAAGCCTTGATTGGTGATGCTCCATCATATCTTAAGGAGCTTGTCGTACCATATTGCCCCACTAGAGAGCTACGCTCACTAAATGCGGGACTACTTGTAGTTCCTAGAGTCTTAAAAAGTAGAATGGGAGCCAGAGCCTTTAGTTATCAAGCTCCTCTTTTATGGAACCAGCTTCCAATTTCAGTCCGGGAGGCAGACACAGTCACCTCGTTTAAGAGTAGACTTAAGACCTTCCTCTTTGACAGAGTTTATAGTTAGGGCTGAATCAGGTTTGCCCTGGTCCAGCCCCTTGATATGCTGCTATAGGCTTATAGCTGCCGGGGGACGTTTTAGGATGCAGAGTACCTATCTCCTCTTTTCTTTCCTTAGGGATGAATTTTCATCTCTCAATCACACGTTACTAACTCTGCTTTCTCCCCGGAGTCCTTGTGACTTCACGTCTCATGGGGTCATCGGACCCTATGAGACGGCATAGATCTATCTGCCTGATGGATCGTCTGGGTCGTGGAATTCCTGCTCATGACTACGCCACTGTCCTGTTGAGACTCCGCCCACTCCTCCTCCCCACCGCCATCTGCCTGATGGATCGTGGAGGTTTCCATCGTGGAATATGCCTACTATGAACTATTCATACACTCTGTCATATTCATTGAATGTATTTTAACTCTAAATCTGTCCTTCTGTACACATTACATCTATTGCATCTGTCCATCCTAGGAGAGGGATCCTCCTCTGTTGCTCTCCTGCAGGTTTCTTCCCTTTTTTTCCCCCCTGAAAGGTTATTTGGGTGTTTTTCCTGGTCCGATGTGAGGTTTTGGGGCAGGGATGTCTATGTGTACAGATTGTAAAGCACTCCGAGACAAATTTGTAATTTGTGAAATTGGGCTATACAAATAAACTGAATTGAATTGAATTGAATCTTGGTGCTAATTTTTTTTAATAGAAAATAACCCCTCCTCCCCCAATATAAAAATAGAAGAACACTTATTGTGTATTTCATACAAATCTCATGCAGCTAAATCCGCCCCTGAGGCAAGAACGGCACGTCCACATCTGGAAGGTGGCAGATCTTCTTTACCGTCACTTGACATGAGAGGCAGTTGACATGTGTAAGAGATATGTCTGTTTGTGTGTGTTTGGGAGGGGTGGGGATGGGGGGGGGGGGGCTGAGGGGATCCGCTGCGTTTTGGGGCTAAAGCCAGATCATGCTGACATTGTCTCCATGTGGTGGCTGACCACAGGGCACATCGGTGCCACATTTGATGTCGTTCCTATCTTAAATGTCACTCTCAGTAAAGCCTGTCACCATCTACTGGCTCGCATCCCCGGGGCCACATTCACCATTCAACCTTACAGTAATGCAGCAAAGAGGAGAGGGCAGCCAGACCTCATCTCCGGCCCTCAAAGACCGCTGTTCACCCCTCTTTTACATAATCCACTGTGTCACTGGACGTCGTTAAACTCAAAGATGCACTGCAAACTATAATGAGGCTCAGCGGACCTGTGCGAGCTTCGCTGTGCGGGGCTCAGGTGCACAAGATGATGGGTTCTCGCCGATCTCGCCGCTCTCACCGTTGGTCCTTACGTGACCTTTGACATGGCGTGGCCCAGGGGTCACGAGGTGGCCTTTTATTCCCACTGGTGTGGGGACAGCCAAGCTAATTACACACCGTGTTGTCTGTGAGAGTCGTAAAAGTCCGGTGACCAAACACTGTAACGCCGGTGCTGCGGTGCACTCGTGCTGATGAATAAGGTGTGGGCAGCAGTGGGAGTGTCAGAGCGGAAAGGAACCTTCACTTCATGGCAGTAAAATAAAAATGGAGCAAGCAGAATTTAGGTTAACTTAAGTTGATTAATTAAAGTCCAGAAGATAAATGTCTTTTTAACATTTGGACAGCCCAGTTTACAGAGGGAAAATATGGCAGAACAAAAGGCTTTTAGCGTAATGGTGAAATCAATACATTCATAAAAACAATGGATTAAATAACTACGTGTAATGAGAAAATGGTCGCATGTAGCGATATCCAAGGCTCATCAGCAGAGTCTCCTGTTCTCCTACGATGCGTCATAGCACCTAAAGGGTCATCACCTTGGTTTTTCATGACGCCGTTTCCTGACCCCATCTTATGACGTTGTTTCATGACGTCGTTTACAACGCCGGTCAACATACACAACTTTAGATTCATTCTTACTTTGCTCCGCATCTGTTGAATGCATTAAAGTCAACTTAAAAGGTGATAATATGACAATGTGTTCCCAGCTTTGTTACTGCTGCCCACGAGTGGCCCAAATAATAATAAATAAGATAGTTATTGCAGGTTTATGCCTCATTGCCGCTGCTTGGCTCACGTTTGGCACCAATCCTTTGCTATCATTCCGTTAGTCAACTGCAGTGTGGGCGGGATTCTCAGCCGCTCGCCATAGCGACATCCTAATTAACTGTCAAGACATAATTGTCAAGGTGAATCCTTTTAAAGGCAACTTAACAGATATCTGCATATACAATATATATATATATATATATGATGAATATATCTATTCCTGTCCAGTTTCTGATGTGGTGCTAAATGGTGATCCATATATATGGGATTTCATTTGAAATGTGACATCTTAAGCACAAAAGAAAAGATACTGTTACAGTGAAAATAATGCGCCCATGGATGCTCCACCTCCCACTGTAAGAGCATCATGACATGTTGGCACAATTTAGAACACCTCTGTCAAAGAAATGCAGATTTTTATAACAGTGCTCTTGATGACAGAATGATAATACATATTAGATTTGCTCTTAATTATCAGCACAGACATGGCCAGATATACATAGTTCTCTTTGCCTCAGTCAATATCTTTCCCCATCAGGCAGATGTGAATTTGGGAGTTTGCTTTTCACCGCAAAACTCAAATCAGAAGAGTTTCTGTGTCTTCATTTGAGGACTTAAAGCGGCACCACTCAGCCTCCACTTTATCAAAGGCACAATAATGAATTGCTTCCTCACAACAGCTAAATATAGAACGCAATGAAAGCGGTGTCAAAAAACAAACAAATGCAAAATAGATAATCCATTTGTGACCCATTTCTGTCCCTTTGTGAGCTTCATTGTTTGGAATAATAATAATAATATCAAATAAATGCTCTCCCCAGGCACCTACATATCCACAAACGCCTAGTCTCTGACAAAGGGTTCGTCACTGAGGGACCAGGAGGAAATTAGGACTCCTAGAAAAGAGGCTTTTACAACAGCCACCCACCTTAAAAAAAGAAAAGAAAGAGACGAGCTGTCGCTCGTTATACCACCGGTGTGATCCCACTTCTAATTTTGAGATTCCCACCCCTACATGTGCATTCAAGTGTGTGAAGCCGAGAGCATGAGAGCTGCCTCTCTGATCGCACGGCGCCACAGGAAGGACATCGTCACCATGTGTGTTTTTTAATAGGACGGAAAAAATAATAATAAATAATAACATAATTACCCATTCATACCTATTCTTCTGAATTAGAGAAGCTGCAAAAAAGAGGCTTCGAAGGCCAAGAGGACATACACGGGATCTCAAATGAAGTCCTGGTTTTTATTTTTGTGACTTCAGCTTTGCCCATTCCACTAACTAACCCCTGTCTGAACTGGACTCTTTCTGTTTTGGCTTGAGTTCTCTCTCATCTCATCTCCTCATTCCACGTGACGTTGTGTTATCAAATGTGTTTGCCATAGCGGTTATGCTGCTGGCAGGGAGGGTAATCAAACACCTTTCTTTCAAGATAAACCACAGCCCCCCCCCCCCACCCTCTCAGTAGAGCTCAGACGAAACAGACTTCATCTTCAGAGCGACAATTGCAGCAGTTAAGAAAGAAAGCGGTTTCAATCCAACCCTGTAGGCCTATCACAAAAATTACGTTCCCCCAGACCTAAAATACAATTTGCAGTTACGTTTTACTGAAACGTATTTCTCTCCAAATTACGTTTAAGTGAAACGTATTTCTCTCCAGATTACGTTTGTATTTGACGTATTATAATTACAAATACGTCTCTGATCAACGTGTCTTTGCCGTTTGTTATCTCTCTTTTCTACAATGCTGTTATGAATTGTAAAAAGCGTCCTCTAGCCTTATTTATTATTATGTTATATATGTTGTTTCGCCTGCGTATTCTGACAGCAATAAGTTTTGTAACGGATCATATGAATTGGCGTGAAGACTTACTGCTGGTTACTCTCCTTTATTTTCTTTTTTTAGGTGACAATACATTAATTAAAACTCGTACACTATCACCACCTCATCACCACCGAAACAGAGTTAGTCCCATACGGGTCAAATCAATTATTAAACTTGTTATAAAATGCGCATCTGTCCGTAATCTATACCATAAAGTTCGCTTTTTAACCTAAAAGAAAAGTGCGTCTTTAACCTTTCAAAGTATAAAACGTCTATTTGGCATACATACATCAAAATCAATAAGGAAAATGCCAAACAGTCAAACAACTCAAAACAATAAACCCTTAACATGATTTACACTCAACTTCACACACACACACACACACACACACACACACACACACACACACACACACACACACACACACACACACACACACACACACACACACACACACACACACACACACACACACACACACACACACACACAGAATGACAGACACACACAGACACACACACAGACACTCACATACAGACACACACAGCAGAGACACACACACACACACACACATTTACACATACACACACGCATACTCTGCAGACTGACCCTTGACCTCCCAATTGTCTCTCAGATATAACCCTACTGCTTTATATTTAATATATTATATTTACCTAAATATGAGACTTTGATGTCGCGGGGGGAATCCCCTCCAAAACTTTCACAAGAGAAAATTGTCACCGTGCCAATAACCCTTGTACGATCCTTAAAACCAGTCTTTTAGTACATTTTTTATACTTTCAATCAACTTAAAGATCTGGATTATTTTCAAATTCAAAGAGGGGCCTCTGAATATGAATACCCAACAGTTTTGGACCGATAGCTCTGAGTTAAGGGCCCCAAAAACAGGTCCAAAGGGTCAAATTGGGTAAACATGTCAGAGCTTAGCTTTCTTTTCCAGGTTGTAGCCACTCCTAAATGGGGTAGAATACAATTGAAATTGTTCATATAGTACAAACATTTAAGGAGTTGTTAACCTTAAAAACAAAATTCCTTCCTTCAAAGAGGAAGGAATTTTGTTTTTTCCGGGTTTTTAAACCCTTCCCAAGCAGGGATGCTAAGTGCTATATGTTGCCAGCCTACATGGTTGGGCCCCATTTGGGAGTGGCTACAACATGCAAAAGAAAGCTAAGCTCTGACATGTTTAGAAGAAAAAAAAGTTAAAATCAGCCCAAGCTCACAACAGGGTCTCAGATTTGTTAAACCACACACCCTCTTCAAGTCCTGGATTTCAGACAGCCAATTAACTCTTGTGGGTGTTTCGGAGGAAATTTCACCCCATCACCTCATTGTAGGCCCTGTCCTGAGTGTCTGTGTTTAATTTGGGATTTCCAGGATGAATATTTAGGAGATTATGGCCATTTTTGCACTTGTCAAAAAATATGCAAATTTAAGAGAATAAGGCCCAATTTGACCCTTTGGACCTGTTTTTGGGGCCCTTAACTCAGAGCTATCGGTCCAAACCTGTAGGGTTTTCATATTCAGATGCCCTTCTTTGAATTTGAAAAGAATCCAGATCTTTAAGTTAATTGAATGTATGAAAAATTAACTAAAAGACTGGTTTTAAGGATCGTATAAGGGTTATTGGCACGGTGACAATTTTCTCTTGTGAAAGTTTTGGAGGGGATTCCCCCCACGACATCAAAGTCTTATATTTAGGTAAATATAATATATTAAATATAAAGCAGTAGGGTTATATCTGAGAGACAATTGGGAGGTCAAGGGTCAGTCTGCAGAGTATGCGTGTGTGTGCACGTGTATTTGTGTGTGTGTGTGTGTGTGCATGTGTGCGATTCTGCCTGTGTTTGTATGTATGTGAGTGTCTGTATGTGTGTGTCTGTGTGTGAGAGTGTGTGTCTGTGTGTGTCTGTCATTCTGTGTGTGTGTGAGTGTGTGTCTGTCTGTGTGTGTGCGTGTGTAAGAGTGTGTGTGTGTGTGTGTAAGAGTGTGTGCGTATGAGAGTGTGTGTCTGTGTGTGTGAGTATGTGTGTGTCTCTGCCTGTGTGTGTGTACGTATATGAGTGTCTATGTGTTTCTGTCAGTGTGTGTGTGTGTGTGTGTGTGTGTGTGTGTGTGTGTGTGTGTGTGTGTGTGAAATGATGTCTTAGTTTGCATGCATATCAGTGGAAGTTGAAGGGTAAATCATGTTTTATTTACAATTCCCAAATTATTTCCCAGATTTTTCCGGGTACCTGCTCTTTTTGTTTGATGAGAAGTAAATACGCCTGTAAATAACGCCATGAAGGGTTTATTGTTTTGAGTTGTTTGACTGTTTAGCATTTTCCTTTTTGATTTTGATGTATGTATGCCTTTTATATTGTATTGTTTGAATAAATATAGACGTTTTATACTACTTCCGCTTAACAGATAAATCGGACTTTTATTTTGAAAGGTTAAAAGGAAGCGCACTTATCTTTTAGGTTAAAATGCGAACTTTATGGTATAGATTACGGACAGATGTGCATTTTATAACAAGTTTAATAGTTGATTTGACCCGTATGGGACTAACTCTGTTAAGGTGGTGATGAGGTGGTGATAGTGTACGAGTTTTAATTAATGTATTGTCACCTAAAAAAAGAAAATAAAGGAGAGTCACCAGCAGTAAGTCTTCACGCCAATTCATATGATCCTTTACAATGCCTATTGCTGTCATAATACGCAGACGAAACAACAGATACAATAATAATAAATAAGACTAGAGGACGCTTTTTACAATTCATAACAGCATTGTAGAAAAGAGAGATAGGCCTAACAAACGGCAAAGATACGTTGATCAGAGACATATTTGTAATTATAATACGTCAAATGCAAACGTAATTTGGAGAGAAATACGTTTCAGTCAAACGTAACTGCAAATTGCATTTTAGGTCTGGGGGAACGTAATTTTTGTGATACAGGGTTGTTTCAATCACACACACACACTCACGCCAGTCTGGTGGCGCTGCTGCTACCGACTATGTAGTGGTGTAAGGTAGTTAAGACGGGCCTTGTTCACACATCTGTGTGTGATGAGAATATCAAATAAAATGAAAAACGATTCCTTCAAGTCAATAGTTTTTTGTAGTTCATTTATACATTTTCTTTCTATAGTTAATTTTTTTTAAATGGACGGGCCATTCCTAGCTAGTTCCTGCCAGCTTCAACCAAGCCCCCACACCACCCGACTCTGCACCACAGGCTCATGTAATTGTTTCCGATGTTCTTGGTGTTCAGGCTGGTTTCGTGGTCGTGGAGCTCGTCGCGGTGAAACGTTTTGTCATAGTGATGCTCGTTACCCAGAGAGGTTGGAGGGAGGGAGATATATATGCGTTTCGAAAAGGTAAATACGTAAATACCTGTGCACATGGGCTAACATTAGCATGAGAATGTTAGCGCATCATGTCAGCACTGCTATGCTACGCTAGCTACTGAATGTGTACACATGCTGCTTTAACTTTTTAATAGGGCTGGGCAACGATTAAAAATTTTTATCGCGATTAATCGCATGATCTCCCTGATTAATCGCGATTAATTGCGATTAATCGCATTTGTATACGCAAAATCCAATAATTCATTCAAAAGTAGTGTATAGCGCACTTCTATTTGAAATATTCTGCCATATGAATGAAAGTGCCATAACATGTGTTGTCCCTGTTAGAGTGAGACACCAGAAAACACTTTCAGTGCAGTTTGTCAATTCCTAGAACTTGACACTTATTTTAAATGTTCTGCCATATGAACTAAAGTGCCATAAAATCTGTCAGGACATTGTCAAATGCACTGTTATGCAGAGACACTGTGACAGAACGCTGGAGACTGAAGCAGGGACATGATCAAAGGCAGTCGTCTCGCAGCAGCGATCATCTCTGGTGCTCTATCTGCTCAGTGTGGTGACTTTATTTGTCACATTCCACTGCTGTGCAACTTCAGTAAAGTGTCCCGCGCACGTTTCAGCATCATGTGTGTTGAGTTGAGCAGCGTTGTTGGGCCCACTGTTGCAAAAAAAGGAGAATGAATGATGATGATTTTACCTCGGATTATTTATTTATTTGTTTTGCTTCACACACACTCACAGTCACGGTCAGAGCTACTTCAACTGAACAAAATAACATGTGACACATTAGCCTTTATAGCTGAGCCTGCACCCTGTGGTGTAACCATATATACATACCACAGTACAGCATCACATTACATATACATATACATCTGAGTACATATCTCAACAATGTGTCTCCTCTGTTTTCATCAGTCAGGGCATGTGAATGCAGCGCCCACTTCTCATCAATATAATGCACAGTCACTCCGAGGTCATTGTGGTTACAGAGTGATGTCCAGTAGGGTGACCAGATTTGAGTTTGTGAAAAAGAGGACACTTCGTCTGGGGGGGGCTGAGATTAAACATCTCTCTTGTTCTGCCTGTTTTGTGATATACATGCCTAAAAGGTGCCTAATATTTCTAGACTGAAATTATATCGGCATTATAATTATTATAACTATGAGGATTTTTTAGTTGCCTATTTTGTGGAGCCCCCTCAGGACTTTGTGCCCTACGCAGTGCGTAGTGCATTATGGGAGCGGCGACGCTGGTTGTAGTGTATAGCATGCCGCACAAACAACAATGAACTAGTGGAGGCGGCAAGGTGCTCCGTGTTGCCAGATTGGAGATGGTGAAGTATCGTACCAAAGGCTCAAAATGGTTGTATTTGGAGGATAATTATCGTGTATCTGGCAACCCTGAGATCGGTCGACCAATGACTGTCCTCTAAACCGTCAGAGCTCACGTAAGAAGGGAGATACCATTTCCAAAACTTGTCAGGGTAAATACGAGTTTATGAAAACCCAGAGAAAACAAATATCCGACGAAGCAAAATCCCGGACGTTTTGGAATCCCTGCCGGACGATTTTTAGGGCTCAAAAGCAGGACATGTCCGGGGAAAACTGGACGTCTGGTCACCCGATGTCCAGTCGTCCCCATGAGAGCAACAGCACGTTGTGAAGCTGTCGCTTTTGCAGTCCTCTCCTTTTCATACAACTTGTGTATTCTCCGTGTGATGTGTGTCTTGAGGGCGTCTCATACCTGCCGTCATTTGTTGAGATTCTTTTTCCCCCACAAATCCTCTGACTTTATGATGTTATGTCCATTGTTTTGTCGTCTGCATTGTTTATAGTCCTCTAGGTGTTATGTCTATGTATTGTCTTTTGTCTAAAAAAATTATTATACCAAAAAAAAAAAATTATAAAAAATAAATAAAATAAAAAAACATGCGTTAATGCGCGATAAAATAATTGTCGGCGTTAATTATGTAACCTAGTGGGAAAGAGGTGGTACGCAGTAATGCCACTAGAGGGCGCTCTATTTTGGGGAAAGTCAGTAGGACCGAACGAAAGGCCACGTGACTGACTGGTGGCGTTGGTGATTTATCTCGTGTAAGTAAATGTGTAGTAAATATGTTATAAATGTGTTTCTATGTCAACCTACCAAAAGATGTTCAATAATATGAGCACATAGAAGTTTATAAGTGCATTGTATGTCGTTAAATGTGCCGATGGTGATGTCAGGAGGTATGATGTTGACTGATTTTGTCACCATGCGCCATGCTGGCAGAGACGATTGCGGAGTTACTAATGCGTCGCTTTAATAACCGTCCTGTCGGGATACGTTCCGTTGTGATCCATGTTTTATATCATTTGTTGTCTGTCCATTGTTACAGAGATGATGTTTGTTTTTATTACTTTAGTGCTCTATGGTGTGGGTGTCTGTGAACACCAAAAGCATTTGAGCTAGCACCGTGATACGAGCTGTGAGTGTGTGAGTATGTTGTAATGTCTTGCGTCATTTGTATATTGATGGACCAAATATTTAATGTTGTGGATTTCAGAGGTAACTGTATGTGTGATTTGTTGTCTTTTGTTTCTGTATTAGCAGAAGAGTTACCACTGCGGTTTATTTATGTATTAGATAGATAGAATTGAGTTCAGACACCTAAATTGATTTCAAATTACTTTAACACTTCTCTTAAACATAAAGAGAACTCGAGAAATAAAGATCCCGAACTCTAGTGTTGCGTCTGGTTTATTATTCAATTTCACTACCCTACACATTTTGGTACCAGGAGTGGGGTCTCAAATTTGGAGAGTTAACTAGGTGTTAAAGTACATAATAAACCGTAGTGGTAACGTGCAGTCCCGGTGCAACGCGACGAGGAGTCCTGCCTGGAGTTGCTGTTGAGGACCAGTGACCAGGTGGCTGAGATCCGAAGTTCACCGAGGACGGAGAGGGAGAAGGTCGCTCCCGGAGAAGAAGAAGCATTCATCAGTTCTACCTCAACCTGCAGGCTTTCAAGTGACTGGAGTGGAGCTAAGTTGGCACAGAGACAGTCACCATGTCGGAGAGAGACCTTGAGGAAGAGCAGAACTTCGAAGAAGGGACTGATGCTTTGGAACAATTACAGGCACAGTTTGTCGAACTGAGTGAGAGACATGACAAAGCCATGGAAGCTATCGATGCATTGAATAAGGGTGCAAATAGGTCATATGTCTATGTTCCAAGAGAGCGCCAGATCCAGCCCTTTAGTGGCGATGCAGTCAAAGATGGTCGCTCTATTGATGAGTTTATTGAGGAGGTAGATCGTATAATCAAGGCCAGAGGTCAGAGTCCTGAAGACGGGGTTGATTTCATTCTATCTCTTTTAAGAGGCTCTGCATTAGAGGAGGTCAGACTTTGCACAGAGGGGGAAACAAAAGGGCCCCGTGAGTTGTTCACTTTGCTACGAGAGGCTTACTCAGAGAAACGTAGTGTAGCCCAGCTGTTACACACCTTTTTTGGTCGCCAACAAAAGGAGGGTGAAGATTTTCAGGAGTACTCACATGCACTCTCCCAAATTTTACGGTTAGCCCTGAAACAGAGACCAGATGCTGTGTCCGATGCTAAGATAGCTGTCAGAGACCAATTCATTGAAGGTGTGCAAGATCCCTCTCTTAGAAGAGAGCTACGTAAAATGGTTAGAGGAAAGCCCCGGTCATCTCTGTTCGAGGTACGTGAAGAGGCCATTGCCTGGTCATTTGAAGACAAATCCTGTGACACCAAGGTTGCTAAGAACAGACAGGTAGTGTGTGACAGTATCAGGGGAGAGGGTCAGGGCTTTGGTAATTCGCAAGAGAAGAATACAACTCTAGAGGACATTGTTAAGGTGGTCTCAGAACAGAGCAGGGCTATAGGAGAGCTGACAATTGCATTAAAAGAGGGTCTTGCTTTCAAGGAGAATTATAACAAAGATCAGGGTGGGAAGCCCAGGCTAAGGCCCCAGTTTACAGAAGATGGGAAGCCCATTTGCTTCAAATGTAAAGGGGAGGGACACATCGCAAGGGAGTGTACGCGACGCAGACCAGAAAACCATCCAGCGACCAACAATGCTTCTATTCCGGAAAACTAGCGACCTCGGAAGCCAAGAGCCAGGCGATCCGAGGTAAGACTAAAGGCTCCAAGACTCTTAGCCGTGAACAATTCCTTGAGCGTGCGGTTGGTGAGTGTCGGGAAGTTGCAGTTCAGATTAGTGGTGTTCCAGTGAAGTGCCTGTTGGATACAGGGAGTCAGGTCAGCACTATTTCTGAGTCGTTCTTCAGGCAGCACTTACTAGGGAAAGAAGAAGACGTGTTCCCTGCCGCAAAGTGGCTCAGGTTAACTGCAGCAAACTCTTTGCCGATTCCTTACATGGGTTATGTTGAACTGGATGTGAGAGCTATGGGGTTAAACATACCAGAGTGTGGTTTTCTAGTTGTCAAAGATCCAGTCTCAGAAGAGTCAGTTACTGAGGACAAAGAGTTGAAACAACCACAGAACAGTTTTCAGGATTCAGTGCCAGGTCTCATTGGTATGAACATAATTAAGAGATGCAAGCAGTTGGTTACGGCAGAGTTTGACACGACCCTTAAGGGAGAGCTTGATCCAGACTGGAGAGAAGTATTTCAGCGCGTACAGACGTGTGAGGTAACAGAAAAATTATCTGCAGCTAGGATAGCAGGCAGAGATTCAGTACGCATACCAGCCTGTTCGGTTGCCACGGTCTATGCAAAAGGACTGCAAACAGAATGTGATGATAACACCTACATGGTGTTGGAACCAGCAAAGGCACCATTGCCAGGTGGTCTTGTGGTAGTGCCCACTTTGGTAGAGGCTACTAGGCGGGTGTTCCCAGTCCAGGTAGTGAATTTCTCACAGGAGGATATATGGTTGCAGCCCAGGACCAGGTTGGGCACAGTGTCTCGGGCAGAGTGTGTTGAAAATGACCAGACAGAGGTGCGCTTCCAGCGTATCTCCGCTGAACAGGAAGAGGTGACTGTTGAGCAGAAAGAGAAACCAAAAGCAGACAATGATTTTCAGTTGATACTGGACCGGCTGCACATAGGCGGTACGGAGGAGGAGCAAGCTAAGCTCGCTGTGCTTCTATCTCAGTATGCAGATGTGTTTGCTTCTCAGGATGAAGACCTAGGTTACACAGACCGGGTTAAACATGAGATCCATCTGGTGGATGACATACCCGTTACTCAGCCCTACCGCCGCATACCCCCCACACAGTATAGCGAAGTCAGGGAGCACATCACTCAGCTTCTAAAGAAGGGTGTTATCCATGAAAGCACGAGCGCATATGCTTCACCGGTGGTCCTCGTCAGAAAATCAGACGGTAGTTTACGGCTATGCGTAGACTACAGGAAATTAAACTCAAAAACCAGACGAGACGCTTTTCCTTTGCCTCGCATTGATGAGTGTTTTGATGCCCTGCATGGTGCAAAGTTCTTTTCGACCATTGACCTTGCTAGCGGGTACCATCAGGTTGCAGTCCATGAGGATGACAGGCAGAAAACGGCCTTTACAACACCATTTGGGTTGTACGAGTATTCTCGGTTACCTTCGGAGTGTGTAATGGACCAGCAACTTTTCAGCGACTGATGCAGGCAACAATGAGTGACTTGGTGTTGCAAATCATGCTTGTATATCTGGATGATATTTTGGTGTACTCACAGTCTTTTGAAGATCACCTAGCGAGGCTAGAGAAGGTTCTGCAGAGGCTGAAGGAGACAGGCCTCAAAGTCAAGATAGAAAAGTGTCATTTTCTGCAGTCAGAGGTACGTTTCCTTGGCCACCAGATATCAGCTGAAGGCATTGGGACCGACCCGGATAAGATAGCTGCAGTGCAGGAGTGGAAAACCCCAAGTACTGTCAAGGACTTAAGATCATTTTAGGTTTCTGTAGCTATTACAGGAAGTTCATAGAGGGGTTCTCTCAGCTGGCAAGCTCGCTCCATGATGTGGTTAATACGTGCATCCAAAACAACAGTCCATCCAGGTCTAAACAGCTGTTTGGAAGTTTATGGACTGCAGAGTGTCAGGAAGCGTTTGAGCTGTTGAAGGAGAAACTCACAAGTGCTCCTTTGTTAGGTTATGCTGATTTCTCTCTTCCCTTCACTGTTGAGACAGATGCCAGTAGTTTGGGATTAGGTGCTATCCTGTATCAGCAGCAGGGCAAGAGGAAAAGAGTGATTGCTTATGCCAGTCGGAGGCTGCGTAATGCAGAGAGAAATGATCGTAACTACAGCAGTATGAAACTTGAACTGCTGGCCCTGAAGTGGGCGGTTTCAGAGAAATTTAGAGGTTACCTCCTAGGGGCTAAATTCACTGCCATCACTGATAACAACCCTTTGTGCCACCTGAATACAGCCAGGTTGGGCGCCATCGAGCAGCGCTGGGTAGCTCAGCTGGCAGTGTTTGACTTTGAGGTCAAGTATAGGCCAGGTCGCTGTAACACTGCAGCAGACGCCCTCTCTAGACAGCCGTTAGCAGGGGAGCCCCAACCGTACCCAGATGACCTCGATTTTGATGGATGTATAGCCATCTGCAATGCGAGGAAGGGAACAGCTTTAGGGCCAGAACTAGGATCGGCAGGGATCAAGTGCTGTAGAGTGAGACAGGTACGGGCCTCAGAGGCCGTGCAGGGTACTGACGAGAGTGACTGGCAGGGTAACACCCCCACCTTGCCGGGTTACTCTAAGGAAGAGCTTCGCACATTTCAAAACACAGACCCCATACTCAGTGCATTCAGGCAGTTTTGGGAAAAGAAACAAAAACCCACCTTTAAGGAGAGAGCCAAGTTAGCCAAGCCGGTGATCTCCTTATTTAGGCAGTGGGGCCGAATCAAGGAAATAGATGATTTACTCTATCGTGTGTTTGATGATGTTCATGTGGGTGAATGTCACCAACTTCTGTTACCCACCTGTTTGAGAGAACCAGTCCTAGAGAGTGTACATGATCAGATGGGGCATCAGGGAATTGAAAGAACGCAAAACCTTCTGAAACAGAGGTGTTTCTGGGTCGGCATGTATGATGACGTCGAACAATGGGTTAAAAAATGTCAGCGATGTGTCTTAACCAAAATGCCCCAGCCCAAGATACATGCTCCGATGAAGGCATTTTTGGCCACACGACCACTGGAGGTGGTTGCAGTAGACTTTACCATTTTGGAGCCTGCTTCAGATGGCAGAGAGAGTGTTTTGGTTGTAACAGATGTGTTTACAAAGTTCACACAAGCTTTCCTACTCGGGATCAGAAAGCGAACACAACTGCAAAGATTCTCCTCCAGGAGTGGTTTATGAAGTATGGTGTGCCTGAGAGGCTACATTCAGACCAGGGCCGAAACTTTGAAAGCGAAATAGTTGCAGAGTTATGCAAACTATATGGTGTTAAGAAAACCCGAACTACGCCTCATCATCCCCAGGAAATGCACAATGTGAGAGATTCAATAGGACACTCCATGATCTCTTGCACCTTCCACCTGAGAAGAAGCGGCGTTGGCCTGAACACTTAGCAGAGCTAGTCCATGCCTACAATGTGACACCTCATGCTACTACTGGTTACACACCGTACTACCTACTTTTCGGGGTGCACCCACACCTCCCTGTGGATGCTCTGCTGGGGCAGGAGCAAATGCAAGACAAGAAACATGATTGGCTGATAGTGCATCAGGAGCGTCTTAAGGAAGCCCATGCTAGAGCTAAAGAATATGCTGAGCAGAAAGCAGCGGAAAGAGTTGAGTTTGACAAACGCAAAGTTTACTGTCCACTAGTGGATGTGGGTCAGTTGGTGTATCTTCGCCACCGGCCTCAGGGCAGAAATAAGATCCAAGATGCGTGGGGGCCTACTGTTCATAGGGTTGTAGAGGTAGAAGGTACCACTCATGCTGTAGAACCTGTGGAGGGTGGTCCAGTAAAAAGGGTCCATAGAACAAATCTTAGACCTTGTGTAGGCCCTGTTCCTGCTCCCAGGAGAGAGAGAGCAAGTGCCCCTACTTTGACACCTGTTCATGCCCCTTTTGAGTCTGACCCAGCTTACGTAGATCCTGAGTATGTAGTGCTGGAGGAAGTTCCTTATCCAAACCTGGGTTCAGGGGTAGCGAGCGTTGATGTCCCTGGTGATGATGATCAAGGGAACACAGAGTCTGGAACTGGCATTGAACCAGTGAACGTGAAATCTTCTGAGAGTGATACTGAGGTACAAGCACCTGTTTCCACTACCGGAAGCTGTTCTAGCAGGGATGTAGGGACGGCTGCTCCTGTTCCAGCACCTCGGAAAACGCTGAGAGCAAATGCAGGAGTACACTCAAATCCGCACCATGTCCCAAAATCAGCATGTAATACCATTTCACTCAGCCCTGATGTGTTGTCCCAGTTGCTGACCAGCATGGGTGCGGCATTCTTCAGGGAAGCAGTGAAAGAAGTTAGAACTATGAGTTAAGTCCCCGAGGACGTGGACTTTTTAGCAGGGGAGTATGTAACCTAGTGGGAAAGAGGTGGTACGCAGTAATGCCACTAGAGGGCGCTCTATTTTGGGGAAAGTCAGTAGGACCGAACGAGTGCGTCACGTGACTGACTGGTGGCGTTGGTGATTTATCTCGTGTAAGTAAATGTGTAGTAAATATGTTATAAATGTGTTTCTATGTCAACCTACCAAAAGATGTTCAATAATATGAGCACATAGAAGTTTATAAGTGCATTGTATGTCGTTAAATGTGCCGATGGTGATGTCAGGAGGTATGATGTTGACTGATTTTGTCACCATGCGCTGCGCGTGAGACGATTGCGGAGTTACTAATGCGCGTCGCTTTAATAACCGTCCTGTCGGGATACGTTCCGTTGTGATCCATGTTTTATATCATTTGTTGTCTGTCCATTGTTACAGAGATGATGTTTGTTTTTATTACTTTAGTGCTCTATGGTGTGGGTGTCTGTGAACACCAAAAGCATTTGAGCTAGCACCGTGATACGAGCTGTGAGTGTGTGAGTATGTTGTAATGTCTTGCGTCATTTGTATATTGATGGACCAAATGTTTAATGTTGTGGATTTCAGAGGTAACTGTATGTGTGATTTGTTGTCTTTTGTTTCTGTATTAGCAGAAGAGTTACCACTGCGGTTTATTTATGTATTAGATAGATAGAATTGAGTTCAGACACCTAAATTGATTTCAAATTACTTTAACACTTCTCTTAAACATAAAGAGAACTCGAGAAATAAAGATCCCGAACTCTAGTGTTGCGTCTGGTTTATTATTCAATTTCACTACCCTACAATTAAGTGCTGCGTTAACGCAAGATTAACGCGTTAACGTGCCCAGCCCTACTTTTTAATGATTGGAATAGTGAAGAGAGACCAATGTCGTTACTTAATGTTATTGTCCTCTGTCTGGATCTCCAGGTGATGTGGTGGTTCACTTTTACACTGCGGTTGGTAGCTTTAGCTTCAACCTGTTTTCACTGCTGAATCACTTTTACATCTTTTATATATGCTTGAAACGCATATTGTAAACCCTAATGTCTACTTCTCTCTGAAGTTGCTTCATCCTTTTTTTTTTTTTATGTGATAATATTTCTTCATAGAGTGCAATTAGTTACAGTGTGTGGGCTCTGACAGTTTGACAGAGTAGCAGCAGTGATCAGGGCTTTGCAAAGGGTAAAGTGTCCCCCTCTTTCTCACCAGCCCCAGAACAACCACACGGCCCCTGACTGTAGGACGCAGTCGATGTGACGTCTGCGTACAGCGTTGGGATGGAGGTTGTTCATAACGGTGAAGGCGGAGTGCACAGAGAGGCCTCAGGGGCAGGTGATGTGCTGCCGTGATGCCACCTGACATCTTCCTCAGAGGTGTTTTAGGCAACAAATAGCAGGTCTGTCTGCTGTCAGCCTGTAGGCCACCGGGGGGGGCGACGACGACTCTGTGTCCTGACAGCACAAGCAAACCCCCTACCCCCCAACCCCCAACCTTCCCAAGAATGCACCGCAAGCCCTCACGGCCGATGAGGAGAAATCCCTCTCTCCTTACGGTGCAATCGACGCCATATATACTACACAAATATACCTTGTTATACTGTCTTATATACACAGTATGTACTAACATATATAAACAGATTCATAAACAAAAACAGATGGTATCATAGCAAAAGATGAATGAAAAAAATAGGGGGTGTTAAAAATATTGCCTCAAACCCTGTCAGGCTCTCACGTTTCCTCTCTCCACCCTCCTCACCTCTACTTCAACTATCCTCTGAGTCAAGGAGAGATGATTACAAGTAGGAGATGATTACAGATGACATACAGAAAAACATAAAGGGTCTCAAAAAAACTATAAGTATCTGCTCCTATTTTGTACTACTGTATTTTACTACAGTGGCTATCTTGTATTTGTCTGTATATGTGTTCACGGAGTATGTTTTGTCTGTACATTGTTTAATTTTGTATATTAGTAACAATAATAACTTTGTATGTTTTTTTTTTTTAATAATAATAATAATATAATGCAGCTTTTTGTTCTTGTTCATATACTCAGGTCACTGAATGACATCACTGAGTCATCACGCACCATCATCGACATCTTATAAGCCTCTTAACTGATTTGCCATCTTGGTGGATCCCCTGCTTACTTTATTCTCGCTGAACAACATTCACATTCTTCCAATATTGTGAAAACACAAACAACAAACATATATATATGAATGTGTGACACAACAACAGCTGCCAGGTTAACATTAATTTTTAATGGAGTAGACCGTGTTACGATTTTTTTCCAAAGTAGACTGCATGTTTTTTTTCTTTTTTTTTTCAGCGTTTTTCTGCAGTTTTCAGAAAACTCTTCTCACTTTAAGCTGAAAAAACCCACGACTTTCAGCTTTGACAACTGTCTTTTCCACAAGGTGAAAGCAAACTGCTGACCAAAGGAAAAGACTACCGGTAGCTAAGCTTTGGCTGGCTAGAGCTAGTTAAAGGTGGCTAGCTGGTGTGTGGTACATATCTAGCTAATTATATTGTAAACACATATATTGATGTGATTGATACAAAAACACATTATATGTATTGCACAGCATTGTTTAAAGTGTGTTGTTTTTGGTTTTGAGCTTTTGTACCTGTTTATTACCTGTTTAATTTTTTGTACAAATGTAAAATGATTGTGACAATGTGTTACAAATGTTTTTGTAACCTTGTTGCTTTTGCCTTCTTTCTGCCCAAAAAAAGCCCGAGTTTAAAATTAAAATTTGCAGCTGTGTACACGCCCAAGTGAGCTGTGTAGCTAGCACGGCCAGCCATCTGTAGCTATATAATATATTTCTATAGCCGGATCAACTAGTGCTCCTCAAATCACCTGCTTCTGTATCTCCCCCTCTGTACCCTGCCCTCCTCTGCCTCCTGCTCTCCTCCCCTCTCCCCCTGGCTGCTTGTCTAAAATTTTAAAAACTAGCAGCAGCAGCAACAGCAGCAAACATAACCCACACACACACGGCAGCATCTGCCCAGTCTCTTTTTCTTTTTCTTTTCTTTTTCCCAGCCTTTTTCGTGCTTTTATTTTTTATCTCCTCCATATCTCCAAGTCAAGCAGCTCAGCTCAAAAGTCAGACAGAGGTAGGTAAACCAAACCCCCAACCTCTCTCTCTGTTGAACCTCCAGCCCTGTGTCTTAATGGACCAATGGGCTGTCCTCCGGATATTATGGGCCATTCGCTAAAATTCGGCCGGGGGCCATGATGCCTTTTTCGGCCAAAAAAAAAAAATTTGATTTTTTGTTTTTTTTTTTCCCGCCGGCCGCTCGCGCTCATCAACATCACCCGCCCACAACCAATATGTATGGAGCGGATGGCCTATCCAGCCCTGGGTGCAATGAAAGGTCAGGAGAACGGTATCACTGGAGAATTACTCACCGCACCACCCGCCTTGACACCAACAGATAGCCGACCTGCGGGGAGCGAGCGAGACGAGGGGGGAGAACAGGTGGAGTGTTGGAGAGCGGTGGCATATAAGAGGTGAGGGAGTAATGAGTGGAAGGGGGGGGGGGGATGACAGGGTCAGGGGAAGGTGGAAAGGCAGGTTGAGGTAACGGGCTATGGGGACTACGTATGTGTGTCCTGGCGTCTTTTAAATCTCGGTGAGTGTGTGTGAGCGTGCGTGGGAGCGCTGTGGTTTGAGCTGAGGCGATGGGGGGTCTGGAAGGGGGGCGTGGGTCACTGAAGACATCATAATAATAATAATGATATCAAATAAATGCTCTCCCCAGGCACCTACATATCAACAAACGCCTATAGTCTCTGACAAAGGGTTCGTCACTGAGGGACCAGGAGGAAATTAGGACTCCTAGAAAAGAGGCTTGTTCAACAGCCACCCACCTTAAAAAAGAAAAGAAAGAGACATCTCGCCCTTGCAGCACTTCATCACATTCAGTTTTGTATCCACGCTTCCTGAACTGCCACTGCCTTTTCCGCTCCAGTTGGCCCTCGGCGGACAATGAGTTCAGAGTGTCCCTGCATGTGCATTATGCAAGCGTGCTCCAGCCTCTAGTTAAGATGTCAATGGTGCCCCTCGCCAAGGTCAACGCGCTAATGACAAATCTCCAAGGACAACAGTGATTATCAAATGGCCAAATGCAAAGCAAGCCAAAGAGAGATTTTTGTTCATGAGCCTCCGTTGACAAAATCCCCCCCCCCCCCCTTCAGATGTCTTACTCGGAGACGACGTCAACGATACAGGTAGCCTGTCAGTCGTAGTCAGGGCCTGCCACATTTGAAATCTGGGCCCATCTGCTACTTCATACATCTTGTCTAATAGCTTTCTTTTTCCATCAGGGCTGTCTCACAATCTGACATAATGTAGTTATGCACCTTCACTCAGTATTCAACAAAGCGCACACTACCTGACTGCACGGCGTTCCCTCCGCCTGCCCGCACATAACGGGGATTTAAACACGCCAGCACTTGGTATTTCAACTGCTCCGGAGTCTGAATAGCGCAGAGGGGAGCTGAGTGGAGGATTGAGAGTGATCAGCGGTGAGACAGTGGCTGTGCCACTCGCTGAGTGTTTCTGATTTTTTTAAGGTCACCCTCACTAGAGCCAAAAGGGCACATCAATTTTAGAGCCCTCATGAGGAGACGCCGCGTCTCCTCCTCGATCACTCAGCCCCCCTTGGAGAAACGACATCTGAAGATGCATTTGATTTGTGTGAAGCCCCGGTGCCGCGCATGATCGGAATAAAGAAAAATAAACAGATGCAACCTGGGCAAACAGATGGATAACACTCGACATGTGGCGGTACACAGCTTCGGGAGAATGAGTAACAACTGGAAGGCGACTGATTAGCAACTTCGCAGTTGTCAAAAACAATATGGTGCTCTGTGAGTCACACACAACAAGCAGTTCCATAATATATTGTTTGTACAGTACCAACTAAAGTGGTAGAATAGAAGGCAGGGATGTAACTGAACAGATGCCAGCTTAAATACTCCCTGTGAGAGTTCAGAGCAACAATTTTAGCTCTCTGAAGCATAAACATGATTGTGTCTTCTTTTTACAAAGAGAGAAAGAAAGCCAACGGTACTGGACCGGGCTCCAACCTTCTCTCATAACATAATCTCAAACTAAATGTGGACGTATTCAAAGAGATGTGTGTAGTTGCATAACGTGTAATTGGCCTAGACATGACCTCCCCTCCTTCAAATTTTTTTAAATAAAAGGTCAAACGGAGTGTGAAGCTGCTGGACATCCACTTCCACAAAGGTACTTTTTGGAAAGTGTTGCAAGGTCAAAGCAACAATAAGGCGTTCATCCCTGAGACAGCTTCAGGGAACCGCAGCGAGTGGGAGGAGAATGAAAAGATAACATCACCAAATAAACAAAAAACACACAGACAAGGAGAGGGAAAAAAAGCAGGAGGAGATCAGGGTGACCCTGCGCCACGCAGGAACATGTTCTGCCTATGAGCTAAAGGAGAAGCCTGAAGTCTGCCACTGACTAATCTCTCCGCTGTCAACATCCTGGCCTTGACGGAGACCATGCTTCTTCAGAACGGGGCCACACCGCTCTCAAAATGGCCGGACATGGTTGCATCATGTTTTGGCTAAATGCTCAGCGGAGGCTCCCTGAGCAGACGGCAGAGAATGAATATACACCTGCTCTAAACCTTCGTACAGAACAAGCCTCCAAACATAGAGTGGATGACGGTGCCAACGCGGAGGAGGTTCAGCTCGTCCCATCACAGACAATAAAAGCTGAGAGCAGGAACATCGACAGAAGGAAAGAGTGCAATATTTCACAAAGAGCAGCAAAAAGTAGTGATAGTTTAGAGATTTTCATTTCTGTTCCACGCAATTTTAGCACGAAGCTAACCGAAGCACAAACAAACATGGGGGAGGTTATATCGGTTGCTTTAGTAGACATGAGAAGTTGATATAAATAATGGTGGCAACAATATAACATGTTAGTGGCTCTGGTAGTGATAAGAAGACCAATTATCAGTTAGAATTATAGAATTATTAGTAATGCAATTGGTTTATTTGCGCCTCGTGAACTCTTATATATCTTATCTGCAGTCGATCGCTGAAGGTTTTGGCACACTCAGCACTTTATTTTCCTGGACACTTTAACCTGATGGAAAGCCACTTTGGTCACTGCCTTGTGTATATATTTAGTTTCCTCTGTATATTTAATATTTTAGTATTAGTATTTATTATTGTTATTGTGTTTTATTTTGATCTTTTATTTTTATTACTGCTCTAATGTGCACCCGCTGCTGTGATCCTGAAATCTCCCCACTGTGGGACTAATAAAGGATTATTTTATCCCATCTTATCTTATAGTACATACGTACACACACTCTTCTAGTTTTTCTTGGTTCACCCCTGGAGGTGTGTTTCGTTCCATAAGCTAAACACCCGGCTCTTAAATGCACACACATGTGCAGTGACTCACTCCTGCTTGGGAGTAACCTCGTTCCTCTTCCAGAGTCGTTCCAAAAGAACAGTTTGTTCATAAAGCTCACATCCCTCTGCTGCACTTATGGCAATAAAATATCTCAACAACTGTTCAATAAATTGCCATTTCAAATTTACTTCAGGCCGAGGATGAAGCCCGCTAACGTTGGTGAGCCTCTGGCTCTTGGCTACTGGATGGATTGCCATGAAATCTGGTTCAGACATTCGTGCTCTCGGACTGATCAACTTCAGAACTGATTGTTTTTGTTGGTACACGGCATTGAAATTCAGGATTTGAATTTGCATTTGATTATCTTGAATGCACTTTTCATCCCACTGCTTAGACCAGTTTTGACATATTTATTCTCTCTGAAAGCAATATTTTACCATGTCTGATAAGTATATTAAAAGCTGACTCCCTCCCAAAACAGAACCTCGTACACTTCATAGTTCACAGCTGCGGCACCCTCCCCTTCTGCTCCGATGCAAACTAATAAAGCTACTCAAGCTGAAGCGAGGGCAGCTTAAAATGGATAACCCCACCAGAAATGACTGGCCCGTAATGACCCCATACATAAACAACATGGGTGCTGAGACCTGGGGACATGCTGAAATCTGTCTGCTTAGGATTCAATGCGGCGGCCATCCCTCCTTTGCCTAACCCTTCTAAAACCACTGCTGACCTCTCCCTTAGGTCCTTTGTTAGTACAGCGGCTTTCAGTGTATTCAGTCATTTGCATTTTAGAATTGTTAAACAAATACCCACCCATGGCTCCTTCTCCCTGCCACCCACTGTGACCCTCCACCCACTCTCCTCTCAAGGCAGCCAAAGGTAATAGCAGGCATACGGTGAAAGCTGCGCCAAATGTTGGACGGAGAGAGAGCGGGGTCAGATGTCGAATAATTTGTCTAAGTGAGTGGAAGAAAATACTCTCACAAAAGGCATGCGAGTTTCATCAAAATGCAAACATCCTCAACTTGATGATTAATGACTTAATTCAAATGGTTCTGTTTAATTTATCAAATGGCTCACTGCACCATTTTGTGGATGCGGGGCTGTAAAACTATCGCGTTATCGAGCGGGGGGCCGCAGGCTCTCGACTTGACATTGTCTCCGCACAGACTGGCCGATGATGTCAGAGGCAGGCAGGCATATTTTTGCGACTTTGGCATTTTGGAAATGTGGTCTGGCCAGGGCTGTCAGAGCCTGAGCGTGTGAGACTGCGGATCAATAGCCAGCTATTGGGTAGACAGTGGCGGTGTGCTGCAGTGCAATCTGGGAGTTTCCTCTGGGGAGGAATAGGTCAGGAAGGGTGCGGAGCGTCGGGCTGCTGGTGTTGTTTAAGATGGGAGCCCAGGCCGACGCTGTGTGTTTGTGTTGCAGCTGCTGATGCGTGAAATGGAACTCAGGTAGCTGGGCGGGCCTCAGGCCCTTCGCTGTATCTTCCGCCAAGTGATTACTTTACTCCATTGATTTTTCTCCCTCCTCTACTGATCTGAGAAGATCACTGGAAATAGAGAGAATGAGAGAACGAGGGAGGGTAAAGAGAGAGGGAGAGAGAGAGTGGAAGAACCATTGATTGACCTGGTGCCGAGATTCAACGATTGACAGCAGAACCTTGAGTGGCAATGCTCCCTCTTAGCCCACTAATCTATGACTGAGATCCTCGGTACATTCAGGGAGCATTGTTTTATAAATCCTTACAGATAGAGGCCAAATCTTTTTTCTATCCAAACATGTTGAGACATTGAGGAAAAAAAGAAGCAGATTGAGCTGTAGTCGTAAGAGCCCATCGATGTCACATCGAATACGCCGTTAGGAACATCCTAACCACGTCTAATACATCGACCTGTTAGCAATATATTCGACTCATCATGGTTCACTGTGCACGTAGTATGTTTGTTTCTTTCATGGTCTTATCAAGGTTTGTTGACCTGGCAGGGCTGAGTAAATATATTCATGAGTTTCTGAATGTTTTTTTATCTTATTCCATTATGCATCTTTCAGACAGCACGACATCTCCGAGAATCAAAACTACACCTCTTTCCCTTAGAGGCAGGTAACATAAATGCATATGCAAAAGGTGAGTTTCCTTACCTAGAAGCTGCAGTGGGTCTGTGTGTGTTATGGCATAAAGTGTCTGTTAAAAGATAATTGCATTTTACTCTTATCATTATGTCTCATGCGGGTGACCGTCTGTCGAGGTGTCTGCCACAGCAGACCAGGAGGTGGAGCTGAAGTTACTGGAGGTGAGATGAGTCACCGAGCCTCCCGCTTGAGTGTCAACACAACAAGTTGATGGCCGCAACTCTCAGAAAAGCATGAAGGAGTTGACACAGCAGCCCGTTACAGAGGACAAACACTCTGGGAGAGTGAACATCTGCAATCTGTTGCAAAGGCCGGTGTGACATTATCAACCTGACGTTGTTTTATTTAATTTTTTTGACATTTTAAAGGATGTGTCTGGTTATATTATATATTAAAGTTGTTGGCAACAAAAGACAAAAACAAAAGCATTGATCTTGCAGATGAAGTGTCGTCTGCCACATCCGGATGTTATTCCTCTGTGACACAGAGCTTCATTGTCTGTGAGTCACACTGCTGCACGGGGTGACTTGTTCCTTCATGAACACACATTGTAAATAATTTGACTCAATCCTCTATACACCATTCTGCTGCTATAAATACTCACTTGTCCATAAATGTGTATTATTCCACAGCTGAAAATAGTCCCCATACATACCTGCAACACATTTTTCAATCGCCATTTTTTCTCTTCCAATTGAGCTGGGATATAAGTAAGACTGATTGTGTCTCTTTTCCCACCGGACTACTTCTTATTTTTTTCCATTTCCACTGCATTCCTATATCTCAGCAATTCATTTGGTGAAAGCAATGCCATTATTATTATTATTAAGTGCAATGGACAAAACCACAAAAAAAATAAGACTGATGAATAAACCAGACTTATCATCTAACCAGAAATGATAAAGGAGTAGCAATACTTAAAGTATCGCTGCTATATGTAAACATATGTGTTCTTGTGTCTTACATAATCAGATATATCACTTATAATGACCTTCGCATTGAAAATGCCAGAAGGTTATGTTTTGATCGCCGTGTATTTATTTATTTATTTGTATGCGTGTTATTCGCAAAACTCAAAAAGTATTGAACCGAATCGCATGAAATTTGGTGGGATGATTGTTTATTATCCGGGGACCAGTTGATTAGATTTTGGGATCGATCGGGTCAAAGGTCATGAACAGGTCAAAATCTTTCGCAGAACTCAAAAAGTATTGAACCGAATTGCATGAAATTTGGTGGGATGATTGTTTATTATCCGGGGACCAGTTGATTAGATTTTGGGATCGATCGGGTCAAAGGTCATGAACAGGTCAAAATCTTTCGCAGAACTCAAAAAGTATTTAACCGAATCGCATGAAATTTGGTGGGATGATTGTTTATTATCCGGGGACCAGTTGACTAGATTTTAGGATCGATCGGGTCAAAGGTCAAGGTCAAAGGTCATGAACAGGTCAAAATGTTCTTGAATCGCATGAAATTTGGTGGGATGATTGGTTATTATCCGGGGACCATTTGATTAGATTTTGGGATCAATCGGGTCAAAGATCAAGGTCAAGGTCATGGAAAGGTCAAACTCTTTTTTTTACCATAGCACGATACATTTTTGTCCAATTGGCATGCAACTAATGCCAAAATGTTCATAATTCAGAATCAGAATCAGAAACAGGTTTATTGCCAAAGAATGTTTTCACAAACAAACGAGGAATTTTTTTTGGTGGAAGGTGCAACATTTGGACATGACAAACAAACAACAATCAATGCGACGGAAAGACAACAAATAATGTGAGAGTGTTTGGGTGTGTGCTTCAAGTGGTGTGTTTTAGTTGAAGTGCATGTTAAAGTGACGTGTGTGGAGGAGGGAAGAAGAAGGAGGAGGGAGGAGGAGAGAGGGAGAGGAGGAGGAGGAAGAGGAAGGAGCGGAAGAAGGAGGAGAGAGGAAGGTGGAAGAAGAGGTGGTAGTCCTGGGGGTGACAGTCAGTCAGTCCCGGGGTCCATTCATGAGCCCGACCGCCGACGGGAAAAAGCTTTTGTTGTGGCGGGTGGACTTAGTCATGATGGTACGCAGCCTCCTCCCGAGGGAGGGACTCGAACAGGAGTGTCCAGGGTGGGAGGGTCGGCGACAATCTTTCTGGCCCGCTTCAGTGACCTGGAAGTGAACAGGACCTGGAGGAAGGCAGATTGCAGCCGATAACCCTCTCGGCCGAGCGGATGATGCTCTGCAGCCTGCGCTTGTCTTTGGCTGTGGCTGCAGGGTGCCAGACGGTGATGGAGGAGCAGATGATGGACTCAACGATGGCCGTAGAACTGTACCATCATCTTCCCTGGCAGGTTGAATTTCCTCAGCTGCCTCAGGAAGAACATCCTCTGCTGGGCCTTCTTGGAGATGGAGCCGATGTTCAGCTCCCACTTGAGGTCCTGGGAGATGATGGAGCCCAGGAAGCGGTAGGACTCCACAGCCGACGGGGAGTCACACAGGATGAGAGGGCGGGTGGGGCTGCATTCCTCCTGAAATCCACAACCATCTCCACTGTCTTCAGAGCGTTGAGCTCCAGGTTGTTCTGGCTGCACCAGGTCACCAGGTGGTCAGTCTCCCACCTGTAAGCGGTCTCGTCCCCACCAGAGATGAGTCCAATGAGGGTGGTGTCATCCGCGAACTTTAGGAGCTTGACGGACTGGTGACTGGAGGTGCAGCTGTTGGTGTACAGGGAGAACAGCAGAGGGGAGAGAACACAGCCTTGGGCGGAACCCGTGCTGGTGGTCCGGGAGCCTGAGACGTGTTTCCCCAGCCTCACGTGCTGCTTCCTGTCGGTCAGGAAGTCTGTGATCCACCTGCAGGTGGAGTCGGGCACGTGCAGCTGGGAGAGCTTGTCCTGCAGCAGGGACGGGATGATCGTATTGAAGGCAGAGCTGAAGTCCACAAACAGGATCCTGGCGTAGGTTCCTCGGGAGTCCAGATGCTGGAGGATGTAGTGAAGGGCCATGTTGACTGCATCGTCTGCAGACCTGTTGGCTCTGTAGGCGAACTGCAGGGGGTCCAGGAGTGGGTCGGTGATGGTCTTGAGGTGTGACAGGACCTCAATGCCCAATCTTGTGATATGCGAAGGTATGCGCTCTACCGAGTGCCCATTCTAGTTATTATCTGTGCAAGAAGGATCATGCAATTGGTCGCATGTGTGTGATTCGGTGACTTACACTTCCTTAAAACACCTTTTATTTACCTTTCCTATGGAGCCATTGACTGCCTTCTGCAAATCAAGGCAATAGAGGCTTCTTCATTTGCTCAGCTTGTTTTAATGAATCACCGTTTGTCTCCTTTACATGCATAACTCCAACTCCCCAGTAGCCTATATGCGCAAGCGCATTAGACTACCGTAGACTGTATTACACCTTCCTCACTCACCATTCTTAACTGGCGTTATAGGCCGCAAGTGACGTGACAGCTGAGTTCATCGCCAACTACCGGTCGCTACTCTATGACCACAGAAAGGGGATAACAGTTGGCTCAGGTATGTTGTTTTGGACGTTGTGTTTGCAGGGCTCTCAAGTTTTGAAGACAGGCAAGAGTGACATTACCATCAGCAGAACTCCAGGGGAGCGCTTGATTCCTCCACGGTGAGGGCAGCGCGGCCAGCTCATGTTTGCGCGCTGCGGCACATTAAAACATGAAATAGCCGAGACTTTTTTTCAGCGTGAGAAATACGATGTGTGGCGGGAGTGCGTGACTTTAGACCGAAATGCGTGAGTCTCACGCTCAATGCGTGACACTTGAGAGCCCTGTGTTTTGGCTTATTGCTAACAGCTAGTGTATAGCATACAAACTTTTGCTTCTCAGTTTGAATAAAGTTGGATTGACACCCTTTTTTCAGCCCGGGTTACTTTCATTCAATCAAACATTAGAACTGTGGTCGTCACAGACACTAATGGCTTCGATCTGCACCCTACTGTCTAAGTGCACCTGGCTAGCTACTGATTCATGAACACATCAGTAGCATTTTAAGGTTGGAGCTAGCTGGTCATGGGGAAGCTAGTTTTACAAAGTAGCTACAATAGCATTTGTCTCTGAAATGTAGTGGATAAAAGTTTAAACAGCACATTTTAGGATCAACTGTACTTTATTATCGTAATTGAGTAAATGTACGTTGCTACTTTCCACTACAGGAGTAAAAGGTCTTACCCATCAGCGCTTCAACGGAATATGCAGCATCAGCAGGGGTCAAACATGTGACGTAAAAACTGTAACCTTCCTCTGACATGGGAGTCACTTTCTGACATCTCGCTTGCTCACTCTGGATCTCTACTGACGGAGTGATTGAGATAAGCAGTGTAAGTAGATAAAACACCAAGGAGGGACATTAAAGATTAAATACCATCAGTATGCCACATATAGGTCCAACACAGGTCACTTCTGACATTATTGAACATTAAAATGTTATATTGTGTAGGAGGAACAGACACTCTGCCTGTCTAGTGCTCGGTGAAGGTCAGACGCAGCGGTGTTATTGGGGCATCATTAGGCGAGGAATCATGTAAAGGCCACCGTCGTAATTAAGACCCGAGACCTGCGCTTAACACTGGCACACTCTGGGTCTGGAGAGTGATAAGTGCTTGATCCTGATCAATAAGATGCACAACCCCATTGCCACTTGCAAAATCAATATTGTTTTATTTGCTGTTACAATAGGCTTGTCTGGTTGCAAATGAGGTCTGAGCCACAGAGTTACTTTGGAAGTGGAGACCTTGCCCGAGACTTCTGCCCCAGTCCGCCTTAATGAATAGGCCAATAAGTGTCTGCACCGGTGACCTCTCCAGGCGGATGCCTGGGGGGGAGCTTCAGGAGATATCCCCAAAGGAGAGAGTCATTATCTTTACATACAGAGTCAAATCTGCAAGCAATATGCTCACTGGCTTTTTTAGCCAGCATATTAGGGTTTCGCAATTTTATGGCATGGCTGGAATAATACTTGCAAAAAGGAAGTTCATTTCTTATAATGTCAAGGTTGGAAAAAGTGTCACCTTCTAGCACTGGGACTAACTGCAGCGATTAAGGTCTCTCTAATGTTAATTCCTTCCAGCACATGACAGTCTCAAATATAATGGAGCGCATTGTATCCATTAATCCTCTTCATATGTTCTATAGATACAGAGGTGGGATGAGTTAATCTGGATTTAGAAAACACAAATCCAAGCATTGAGCCTAATTGTCATGATAGAGCAAAAACGGGGATAGGAACAATGATTTATATGATAGGAATCCTAATTATGGATGGCACCGCGCAGTTCAGATAATACAGAGAAAGGTCTTGAATAGAAGGTCATTAATAGACTCAACAAATCGATTCATTCTTTGACAATGTACTGTTTCTATCCACCAGTCATCATGCTTGTGATCTGGCAGATTGTACCTCCCATCTGAACTTGCTCTCCGCTGTTCAATTTGGGATGATATCAGCTTCATCAGCTCCCACTGACACACTCTCAAATGTGATGAATTCAAAGCGGCTTTGTTTTAAACTTTTCAGGAAACTCTAAGGAAGCACAAAAGTAATGGTTTTGTTCCTGTGGGCATCCCCTGAGGAACTTCAATTAAACAATAACTGTTTAATTCTCTTTTGTGCCAAATGTGAAAAAATTTCCTCCAGCTATTCCTGAGATATCGCAATCACAAGAATGGGACGGACAGAAGGCCACAGTGACCTTTGACCTCTAACCACCTAATTTTAATCAGGTCATTCTTGGATGTTTGAGTCAAATTTTAAGACGTTGCCTCAAGCCGTTCCTGAGATACCGTGTTTACGAGAATGGGATGGGTGTGAGGTCACAATGACCTTGACCTTTGACCACCAACATTTTATTTAGTTCATCTCTGAGTCCAATTTTAAATTTTTGCCAGATGTAATTTACTTCCCTGTAGGCCTTCCTGATATATCACATTTACAACTAGAATGGGCACTCGGTAGAGTGCATACCTTCGCATATCACAAGATTGGGCATTGAATTATGAACATTTTGGCATTAGTTGCATGCCAATTGGACAAAAATGTATCGTGCTATGGTAAAAAAAGAGTTTGACCTTTCCATGACCTTGACCTTGACCTTTGACCCGATTGATCCCAAAATCTAATCAAATGGTCCCCGGATAATAACCAATCATCCCACCAAATTTCAGGCGATTCAAGAACATTTTGACCTGTTCATGACCTTGACCTTTGACCCGATCGATCCCAAAATCTAGTCAACTGGTCCCCGGATAATAAACAATCATCCCACCAAATTTCATGCGATTCGGTTCAATACTTTTTGAGTTCTGCGAAATATTTTGACCTGTTCATGACCTTTGACCTTTGACCCGATCGATCCCAAAATCTAATCAACTGGTCCCCGGATAATAAACAATGATCCCACCAAATTTCATGCGATTCGGTTCAATACTTTTTGAGTTCTGCGAAAGATTTTGACCTGTTCATGACCTTTGACCCGATCGATCCCAAAATCTAATCAACTGGTCCCCGGATAATAAACAATCATCCCACCAAATTTCATGCGATTCGGTTCAATACTTTTTGAGATTTGCGAATAACACGCATACAAATAAATAAATAAATAAATACACGGCGATCAAAACATAACCTTCCGGCATTTTCAATGCGAAGGTAAAAATGAGATAGACGAATGGACAACCCGTAAATATAATGCATCTGGCTACGGATGTCGCTGGCATAGGGGCAGAAAAATTAAGATTTGCTCAATAACTGTCATTGCCAAAAAGAATAAATTAAATTTGTATACATTAAGTGCCATCATTCAACCTCCTACTTTGTTGTCCTCCAATGAGCGTGCATTTTTGGTTCCTGTTGACAATGTTGGTTCAGTAATTTGGATGGCCAAATATCTGTGTGGGTGGCCAATAAACATAGTTCATAATACCACTACATTTACAGCAGACACGCAGGCAGTTGCTAAAAGGCTCAATTTAGTGCACCACTGCTATTTGATGTTCGTCCCATCTGGGATTTCAGCACTCCATATGTTGCTCCGAGGCTCCACCTGGACTCCACTGAGGATACAGGACGGCCCATTTGTGCAAGATTTCACAGTCTGGTTATTTGCCGTCACCAAAACTACATCATTGAAATAGAGACAGCTAACATTATAGCTAGAGCGTGATATTGGAATAACATGAAGCTAACTAGCTTTCTGTTTCTGAGTTATCCCTGTGTGCAAGCTTCCAATTTCAGCATTAGCCTTGCGTACTAGCTTCAATTTACGGATAGCCTGTGTGCTAGCTTCCACTTTCTGACAAAAATCTAATTTAGTCAATAGCTCTTCCAAAATATTTCAGGTTTTAAAAGGACAGACTGTGTCTGTATGTATGGATAAAGTAAATGCAGTGTCTGTTATACCTGACGGATAATGTGCTGTTATCTCCAGGTGTCAGACTCACCTTCCAGTGACCTCTAGATAAAAACTCTTCCAGGAAAAGGAAAAAGAGGGGACAGACTGCAGCTTAACCTTGATTGTGCCACCTTTTTCCAACCACCATCATCAGGGCCTTGTGTGTTCACCATTATCACCTGCACTCATACAATCAGATCAATAATGTTGCACTTAAGGCCTGTTTGCCCCCTTAAAGATTTAAACCCCCTGCTCTATATCCTCACAGACTCAACCACCTTCATTACAGCACTGTGCCAGAACGCATTTGCCACCCCTGCAGTAAATGCTTCCCTTCGCCTCGCCATAATTCACCTGGGTTTCACCTATGGGGCGCCATTTTGTCTCAGCCAAACGGCAGTGCTAATAAGGCTCCATAGCTCTCTGTGATTATTATCAGTGACAGGCACGGTCAGGGACCGGCAGCTCTCGACTGCCCCCCGTGTACATCAGCTGCTGTAACCTACTTGCCCCCGTGGCTCCTGGCCGACTCACCCTCTTGCCCCTCTGACACACACGGTGCACCGCATGGCCTTGTGGAGGGACAGACGGAGTGCAGAGGTTGGCTGGCTGCTGGTACCCACAGCACCGCCTGCCGCAGCCGGGCCCTCGGGCTGTTCTGTCTGTTCAGCATCTCCCTTTATCCTTCATCTAGGAAACAATAAAACAAGAACAGGGAGGAGGGAAAGTGAGGGTGTGAATTTCGGTGTGTGTGTGTCTGGGTGGGGGTGGGGGGTGCTCTGACTATCTGTGTGGGGAGAGAGAGAGAGATGCTGTGGACATTTGTCACATCTCCTTAAGCCAATGTCTACTTTATTATCTTTGGCTGTCCTTATTGGTTGCACTAATCAAGTGGAAGGCAGCAGCGCTGTGTCTGGGCTAACACACTGCGTGTGACAAATATATTATTAACTGGAGGGAGACGGGCGACCTTGGCTGTGTCACCTGAGGACCCCGCCGGCGCTCGCTCTGCCAGCAGGAAACGACCTTCATATTAAATCCCTGCAGAGGTCAATAAACTAAATAATTCACAAAGGTTATATGCTTTGCGCTGAAATCTACTGAAAGAGAGTGAGGCAGAGAGAAAGAGAGAGTGGGAGGGAGAAGGGGCGGCAAATCTTTTGACTTGTGAGCAGCTGAACGAGGCCTGGTGTCCTTGTCAGAGTGTTGTCTCTTTATCATTGGGGGGGTGTATATATGAGCGTGTCAGAGGACAATGTAAATCCTGAATCTCTCTCTATTTCCTCGCAGCTGTCACTCTTCAATCGATCCGTCATCCTGTGGCAGTAGGAGAGGTGGTATGGGGTTGGCTGGGAAGGGGGATGGGGGGGGGGGGGGGTCAGTGTGCTCTCATAACACGATGGCCCTTTTTGATACAACAGCACACGCAGCTGTATTTATATCCACAACCTGGTTGATCAACCCATCGCTTTGAACCTACAGGCAAGACGGCTTTTACATGACTTCCTGCTCAGCAACAGCAGGAAGTCAGTCGCAGTCGGGTCAGTTGTTTGTTTCCATGCATTTCAAAGTGATGAATGCCTTCTGTTGTGATAGTCCAGGGGTATTCAACTCAAATTTAACGAGGTCCAGTTAGAAAAAATTTCTTGAAGCAAAGGTCCAAAAGATCATAATGTCTAACTATTTAGTGTGATATATAGTAGCCTGGTAGTTGTATCAACATCTGCACTTAATCAATACCTGTCAAATCAAATCAGTTCAGTACAGTTAAAACACTTTTTAACAATATGTATTATCACGTACCATCAATTCAATTCAGTTTATTTGTATAGCCCAATTTCACAAATTTGTCTCGGAGTGCTTTATAATCTGTACACATAGACATCCCTGTCCCAAAACCTCACATCGGATCAGGAAAAACTCCCAAATAACCCTTCAGGGGGAAAAAAAGGGAAGAAACCGTCAGGAGAGCAACAGAGGAGGATCCCTCTCCAGGATGGACAGGTGCAATAGATGTAATGTGTACAGATTAGAGTTAAAATACATTCAATGAATATGACAGTGTATGAATAGTTCGTAGTAGGCATATTCCACGATCCATCAGGCAGATGGAGGTAGAGAGGAGGAGTGGGTGGAGTCTCAACATTTACATTATACATATCTGCAGTCACACATATGTCCATCAAACTGGACATATGTGTGACTGCAGATATGTATAATGTTCTCTCATGAACTAAATAAAAGTCGTGATGCATTTTAAAATCCAATAAATACAAAGTGAAAATTGGGCATGTTCAAATAAAGTGCTTACCTTCAGAAAAAAAAATCAAATAAAGAGAGGAAAAGCTTAAATTTCCCCGTTTGTTTCACAGTCTCAACCAATTTTTATGGAGAATAAATCTCAACACATCTTAACAGTTTAACAGTTTTAGAGCATCATTCTTACATCCCCCTCCCCTACTGCTCAGTGGGAGAATTGAGCTCCTGCCAGGATTTTAAACCTGAGCTTGAATGGCGTCAGGGCCATTCTCATGTGGAGGTGCTCATTGGTGAGCCTCGAACAATATTCATTTTTGATGATGTTCATTGTGGAGAAAGCTGCCTTACAGTTGTAGGTGGAGCCAAACATGGTTAAGATGTCTATGGCAACATTCCTCAGACCTGGGAAAGCTGTCTCAGGGACCATTTGGAGCCAGAAAGTGGAAGCGTGACTTCCTTTGAGACATCAGTGATGATAAATGGGTTCTGAATGAACATGGTGAGCTGCTGTCCAAAGCTGATTCTTATAAAACGATTGCTGGAGTTTACGATCAGCATTTAATGAAGTCAACAAAAGACATCTTTCTCTCCCTGAACCTGTTCCTGCACTGCTGGGAAGTGTACACAGTCTCCCTGCAGGTCTTCCTTGAACAACTAAAATTTCTTTAAAAAAAAAAAAAAAAAGGAGCGGACAACTTTCATCAGTTTACAAATTGAATTGTCCTTGCCCTGTAGCCTCAATTTCAGTTCATTCAGATGTTAAGTGATACCAACCAAAAAGGCCACATTATCCATCGGTTTCTCATTTTCTACAAAGAGAGAACACGATGTTGCCTTCTGATGTCTTAGCTCTGCCATAAAAATGTTACTTCCCTCCTGATGAACAAAAAGTGCACCAAGACCCTCCCTTTGCTGAGCCATCTCACATTATTGTGCGGCAAAAGATCAGCATTGGCATCAACTTTTCTGAGAACATTGAAGGACACAAGGGCATCGTCAAAAAGAAATCCCTACTCATAATTAAGGTATGGTTTCCAGACATTGATCGCAAAGCAGAAGCAGCAGTACGCAGTTGTCTTGCATGTCAGGCCAACAAACCAGTTGCACATACTGAGCCGCTAAAAATGACCATTTTGCCAGAAGCTCCTTGGCATCGTGTTAGTGCAGACTCCTATGGACCGCTTCCAACCAGAGGGTACTTGCTTGACATTATGGATGACTATACACGCTACCCAGTTGTAGAGAGCGTAAGGTCAACATCAGCAAACAGTCATGGACAAAGTTTTCTCCATGTTTGGAATCCCCAGTGTTGTGAAAACTGATTATGGTCCCCCATTCAACAGCGACCAGTTCTCCCTGTTTACAGGCCATCTAGGATTCCATCATCGCCGGATAACACCGCTGTGGCCTCAAGCCAACGCTACAGCTGAAAGTTTCATGCGCACACTAGGCCAAGCTAATAGTGTGGCCGAGACACAGGGAATTCCCTGGAAACACCAACTGAAACTTTTTTCTACGCGAGTATCGATCCACACATCACAGCACAACAGAAAGCTCCCCTGACGAACTATTGTTCCAACGCAAGATTCCTTCATTCACATTGTAAGCAAATGCTCAGACTCTGAAGTGAGATCAAGGCACGATAAGGCTAAAGCCAAAATGAAAGACTCGCATCGTAACGCTACCCCACACACTCTCACTCCAGGTGACACTGTGCTTCATCGCCAACCAAAGCGGAACAAGCTCACCACACCGTACACCAGTAAACCGTACACAGTGACAAAAGTCAAAAGCTCCATGATCACAGCAGCCAGAAATGGACACTTCATCGTCCGGAATGCTTCATTCTTCAAGAAGATCTCTCGAGAGCTGTTTGACATCCCACCAGCTCCTGATGATTGTAATGACAGTGATGCCTCTACAGTCACAACAACACAAAGATAGCCCTCAAGGCAAACCAGACGTCCTCCTGCCTACCTACACGACTATACTGTCACGCCGACGTCACGGGTAGCGAGGTGCAGGAGCTCATGCGCAGAGAAACAAGAAGGATCGAAACTTGAATAACAAAATGAGGCAAAAAACAGGTTACAACAAAAACAACAAAGTCCAAAAGGGGCAGGCAGAGGATCGGCGGTCAGGGCAGGCAGGCAGGCAGGCAGGCAGGGTCGAAACAGGCAGGATCCACGATAGCAACATATAACACAGGACGACGGGAAAATGACAACAATCCAGCAACAGACAAGGGGAAAAGTGGCCCAATATATAGGGGAGAAAACAGGTGTACGACATGGAAACAGGTGTACGACATGAGACATTAACGAGACGAGAGTGGCTGAGTGCAGATGCAGGGAATGACACAATCAAGGAGACAGGAGAGGCTGAGGGCAGGTGAAGGGGATGAAACAATGAAGAAAACAGGAGACACAGAGAAGACACCGAGTATGAGAAGACAGAGTATACACAGAGTAGACAGAGGATACACAGGACAGAGCTTTACATATACACCAGGTCACTAATGTGAACTGTTGTGAACTCAAAGGTTTTAGATAAGTAAGGCGATTTCTCTTTAGAAAATGTTTATTATATACGTTCAATATGCATCATTATGCGTCCCGACATTGTGTGGAATGTAAATGTTCAGAGATACTAGTGATACAGATTTGTTATACTGTTATAAGGGCAATGTGATTTTCACGGTAAGAACGGCACTACCTGGCGAGCATAGATATGCATGACATACGCGAGCAAGCAAACAGAATATCATGGATACATGTGTGAAAGGCCCGTGAACATACACCAAGTTGTCGTTGATCAGGTGTATAACCACCTAACGACACTACAGCCACGTCACGTCCTGCTTCAGAAAACCCATTGGCGTGCCTTCTTGAATGTTAAGGGAGCAGGGAACGCATCCTTAAGTTTCTTTTAGTGTTTCGAAAAGCGCTATATACATTTGTAGTATTATTATTATCCCTAGTGGCCAAGTCCGTGAAATTACTTCCGATAGACACCGACGCCTTTCAGTGTGGATGGTCACTTTGTCCCCTGCATTTCTGCCGGAGGGATTTGATCGTTGCGTTAATATAGATCACACAGACGGAGACGCAGCAGTGGCGCTCTGATGAATAACGGTTGCGCTCCAAGCACGTCACACATCGTGAGGAGTCTTTCGATTGTTACGACTTGTAATGGGTAACGGGGCAAGTGTTGGAGGGTTGGAAATATCTCTCCAGTACTTGCAGCTATGGGGTGCAAGGGCGATAAACCCTCGTCTGTGGGTCACAGTGTTTCGATTTGATGTGCTGGTATCAAGGCTGGTGCTCATCTACCTATCAGTGGCGTTCAGAGGGTGTCCATAAAATATCTCTTCCAATGCAAGTTCATATTGGAAGGCCCTCTTAACGGGGCGCATAGCCCCCGAGACTGGCATGCTTTGTGAACAGGTTTCTGAGGGAGCCTCCAAGGAACTGTAAGACCATGGTCATGATGACCACATATCCCTTGTCATCTGGACCCAACTGGTAGGGTAGCACAAGCGGGTGCTCCACATATAACTTTATAATGATCTCAGAATTCTCCTCTGCTACGTCCAACAATGATGCTATTCTTATCTCTCACTCAATTACAAGAACACAGGCTTAGATTAGATTAGATATTCCTTTATTAGACCCACAGTGGGGACATTTCAGGATCACAGCAAAAAATGTTTGTAAAAAATAGAACATAAACACAAAAACAATACTAAATACTAATACTAAATATACAGAGGAAACAAAATATATACACAAATTGACCAAAGTCAATTTCCAGCAGGTAAATTAAATGGGCTGTTGCACGGAGGCTGCAACGAGATCCGGCATGAGCTGCGGCACGGTGGATGCAGTGGGAACTGATGTGGGCTGCGGCACGGAGGCGGCAGCAGGAGTAGGCCTTTGCTGCAGCACTGGGGTTGGCCGAGGCACCGATAGAACACGGGGGGCAGGGGGCAGGCGCTCTCACTCTATCACAGGAATACAGGCCTAAACGGGCTGCTGCTGTTGTTGCATGCACCGGCAGGTGAATGTTCTCCTCCTGAACCGGCGTGAGCTGCGGCAGAGAGGAGGCAGCGGACGTGGGCTGCGGCACGGAGGCGGCAGCGTGAGTCTGCATAGGCAGTCGGAGCCGGCAACACAAGGCGGCTGCGGCACAGAAGTGGCAGCGGGAACCAACCAGCAGTAGCAGGGACCAGTCCTCCACTGTACTGGTCCCTGCGGCTGCTGTTTGGAATTTCAGCATTAGCGCCACCTCCAAAGGGACCATCCTCATTTACCCTTTCAGCACCTGTAGACATGGTAAAATAGAGAAAGCAAATAATTAAATCTTCCTGTACATTTATACACAAAGGTTAACAGTAGTGTCACTGGTAGGTTGTGTGAAGAACAAGAGCAACATGTGTATATGTTCCCTTTGGAGCAGTAGCGATTTAAATAACAAGATATTAATAACTGGTTGGCATTAGGACGAAGATCAAATCACTTACCATTAATGTGTGCTCAACCTGTGGGCCCAGTCTGGATTATATCAGCCAGGGGTGGTGCTTCAGTTCCTCCAGGGTGGGTCTGTCCTCTGGGCTCTTTTCCAGGCAGCTCAGAAGAAAAGCTTTGCATTCTGGTCAGACAAACAGGAATCATGTTTAATACACTGAATGTACGTGCGGTCCTTACTACAGTGCATGTGTGTGTCTAGGACTTACCTGAGGAAAAATATCCACTGACATCAGGGTCTTCAAAGCTGATTTCCTCCTTGCCACTGAAGGGGTACTGTCCCTGCAGCAACACAAACAGCACTACACCAAGCTGCCACACCGTAGAGGGTTCAGCCCTGTAGCACCTATACAGGAACCACTCAGGACAGATGTAGGCAACGGTTCCTCCAATACACAGTCACAGAGACACAAAGGTAATGGTAAGGGACAGAGGTAGAGGATGGAAACCACAAAGCTGCTGGGTTGTTTCAGAGAACAAGTACAGAAGAAATACAACCTACCTTGCACTGTACTGTACGTCCCCTCTGACAGAAAAGTGCCACAGCCAAAGTCAATGAGCCGGACACGTGGGACATCAGTGTCGGTCTCAATGAGAATGTTGTCTAGCTTGATGTCCCTGTGGAAGACCCCTTTGGAGTGGACTTCAATGAGAGCATCCACCAGCTGTTTTACTATGGTCTGTTGGAGACAGGAAGATACATGAAGACTGTGAGATATTGTGTTGACAGGTAAACAGAGAAAGATAAAAACAAAACATGTCAACTTCTTACTTTAGCTTCGTCCACAGGCAGGTGATAACCTATTGAGTTGCTGTAGTCGATAAGGTCCATGCAGGGGACTGGTCTCTCTAGGACAAGAATCAGCTCCAGGTCTAAATCGTACCAGTCCAGCAGGGTCACCGCTGTACTGGTTTCTTCTGCTGCTGGTTGGAGTTTTAGCATCAGCGCCACCTCCAAAGAGACCATCCTCATTTCCCCTTCCAGCACCTGTAGACATGGAGAAATAGGGAAAGCAAATAATGACACCTTCGTCTACACTTATACACAAAAGTTAACAGTATTGAGGGACGACTGTGGGTCAGTAGTTAGCAGGTCCGTCGATGTGTCCTTGAGCAAGACACTTAACCTTGAATTGCTCCCTGTAGCTGCGTCTACGGTGTATGAATGCAAGTCACTTTGGATAAAAGTGTCAGCTAAATGAAATGTTATGTGCGTGTGTGCGTGCGTGTGCGTGTGCGCGTGCGTCTTTCAGGCAGATTGTTGTCTCTGCGGTAGCCGGCAAACATTCTCCTAAAGCAGTGGTGCCAGGGTTACGGCCCTAGGGCCGGACTCGGCCCGACTGTACGTCACATCCGGCCCGCGGGTGATAAGTGGAGCATTTAAAAAAAAAAATTGTAAATAAATTTTTGTCTCCGATTCTTTAAAAGGCTCATTTGCAGGATCAATTTTCGCTTATGGCCATACCACCCTGAACACGCCCGATCTCGTCTGATCTCGGAAGCTAAACAGGGTCGGGCCTGGTCAGTACTTGGATGGGACAACGCCTGGGAATACCAGGTGCTGTAAGCTTTTTCCCACTCTTTCAAAAAAGCCACAGGCTTCATTTAGTTACCTTCGCATTGAAAATGCCGGAAGGTTATGTTTTGATCGCCGTGTATTTATTTATTTATTTATTTGTATGCGTGTTATTCGCAAAACTCAAAAAGTATTGAACCGAATCGCATGAAATTTGGTGGGATGATTGTTTATTATCCGCGGACCAGTTGATTAGATTTTGGGATCGATCGGGTCAAAGGTCAAGGTCAAAGGTCATGAACAGGTCAAAATCTTTCGCAGAACTCAAAAAGTATTGAACCGAATCGCATGAAATTTGGTGGGATGATTGTTTATTATCCGGGGACCAGTTGATTAGATTTTGGGATCGATCGGGTCAAAGGTCAAAGGTCATGAACAGGTCAACATCTTTCGCAGAACTCAAAAAGTATTGAACCGAATCCCATGAAATTTGGTGGGATGATTGGTTATTATCCGGGGACCAGTTGATTAGATTTTGGGATCGATCGGGTCAAAGGTCAAGGTCATGGAAAGGTCAACATCTTTTTTTTTACCATAGCACGATACATTTTTGTCCAATTGGCATGCAACTAATGCCAAAATGTTCATAATTCAATGCCCAATCTTGTGATATGCGAAGGTATGCGCTCTACCGAGTGCCCATTCTAGTTACTAAATGAAGCCTGTGGCTTTTTTGGTGCATTTCTAATTTATATATGTAGGCTACTTGCATGGATAGGAAAATGTTACGTTTTTAGAGGGTAACTGTCTCCTGCTTTAGGCTATGTATTTTAGGCCTCATTGTGAGGCAATTTTGGTGCCAATGCAATTTCTTAATGATGTGTAGGCCTTCATGAATAATTTCAAATAGCCTACCTATCCATGTGTTGAGTCAGTGTTTGGCCTTTTCAGTCCGAAAGTGTAATCCGGCCCCCTGAGATCCCACTTGAAAAAAATCTGGCCCCCTGTCCAATTTCACATTGGCATCCCTGTCTTAAAGCCTCCCTCGCCCAGCATTTCCTCCTCCTTGTATCGGTCGTTAAAGGCATCTGCAGAAACAAAACACTTTGATTATTCTTGTTCACAAATTTCATTCCACTTTAAAATTAACCCATATTACAACATGATACTTGTAATTATTTGACATTGAATCCTATTTCCAATTTGAATCCATCACCCAAGACTGTAAACCTAGGAGAGATAGTTTGACCTTTTGAGCCAGCAGAAGATTAGCTTAGTTTAGCATAAGACTGTAAACAGACTAATTCTGCACAAAGGTAACGCCATCCCTCCAGATCCACTAGTCTTTACAGGCTAGAGTTAAGTAACCATATTTACTGAAGGAACACCGACTTAATCAGCGTTTCCTGTATTTCTATCTCCTCTCACCTCTGCTGTTAGTAGCGCTGGTGTTTGTTACTGAGGAGGTGCCAGGTTTGTCACTGGAGGAGGTCTTTCTGCTCCTTTTCCTGGGTTCTTCTGTCTCCTCAGACTTTCTCTTTCCGCTGTTCACCTCTTTAGCTCCGGTGCTGACACTCACGGGTGTCTCAGAATCTAGAGTCAGTGGGACAATCAACACAAAGAGAAAAAGACAAGAAACACAAGCGTGTGAGCTTCACTGGATTCAGTGTTGATCAGAGAATAAATAACAAACTGTGCACACTGGTATTCAGACTAATCAGACAAATTCATCCTATCACATCTTAGAGTTGGGAAACATTTCAATAATCTCAATTAAGTTTGGCAAAAGTATATTTCCTCTTGGCAATAGATGTTTCTACTAAACTGAGAAGAAAGAAACTAAACATCCCCTTACAGAGGTTTGACTGAATTGTTCTATTATCCCTGTCACATGTTACCTGTACTGTCAGATGAGCCACTGTACACTGAGGAGGAACTGGCATCGGTGTCAATTATTAAACACCCACTGGAAGTTTGGCTGTAGCCATCGGAGGAACTTTCACTGGTCCTGTTCCTCTTGCTGACTCGCTCAAGTCTCCCCTCAGACTTTCTCTTGGAGGTCGTCCTTCCATGTGAGATGATGGTTGTCAGTGTGGCGTCCTACAAGGACAGAAACATATGTTTTGGTTTGCTGCATGTGCTGATATAATCTCCTATAAGATCTTCTGTCTGTGTTACTAAAGGAAACCAGCATCAGTGATCATTAGCTGCTGAATCATATGGATCGCCAGCGCAGATTCACCAACTGACGTAATAGTGACTGATTTGTTATTCATTCGAGCCCTTCTCAGGACAATTGACACCTTATAAAAAGGTAAGAAGACTATTGAAAGTTGAAAAGGTGAAATGAAAACAGGACTTTCAACCAGGAGACCGGTGTTTGTGTCCCAAAGGGCAGTTGAGTTATTTAAGTTACATTGTTTATGGTTCAGATCATTTATATACTTATATTCAGCTCAACCATAATGTTTTTTCAAAATAACTAAGTGGTTGAGTTTGATAGTAACAAAGTGGCGTAAAATCACACGTGAAAACACAGTTCTACATTCTACTCATTAGTACGCGGAATGTCAGGTCCAATGTAAACTATGGTAATCACATATAATACAAAACAAAGTTTTATGTTAGCTGAAACAGAGAAAACCACTTCTGACTGTTTTTTTCTCAAAGCATATATGGTTGGATTCGAAATCTCAGGACTTATTAAATTCAGTTTATTTTGTATAGCCCAGAACCACAAATTGCAGATTTTTCTCAGAGGGCTTTACAATCAGACACAAATGGTATATATATATATATATATATATACAGGGCTCTCAAGTTTTGAAGACAGGCAAGCGTGAGATTTCCATCTGCACCCAATACAGCTGACCGTTACGCGCGCCGGCATCGAGCCGAAAAGAGTTGTTGACGGGGGGGGGGGGGGGGGGGGGGGGGTGCTAGTGACTATTTTGCTCCATCCCAATGCGCGCAGACCGGCGTCGTCGGAGCTCTGCAGCGGAACAATCGATCGGCGTATTGAGCACCCCTGCATTCAAGCATTAAATAGCCGAGAGGTTTTTTCAGGGAGTGCGTGAGATAAGACCGAAATGCGTGAGAGCCCTGTATATATATATATATATAGTTATTAGTTTTTAAATATATATACGTATATATACACTACCGTTCAAAAGTTTGGGATCACTTAGAAATGTCCTTATTTTTCAAAGAAAAGTATTGTTTTTTTCAATGAAGATAACATTAAATCAATCAGTAATACACTCGATACATTGTTAATGTGGTAAATGACTATTCTAGGTGGAAACGTCTGGTTTCTAATGAAATATCTCCAGAGGTGTATAGAGGCCCATTTCCAGCAACTATCACTCCAGTGTTCTCATGGTACATTGTGTTTGCTAATTGCCTTAGAAGACTAATGGATGATTAGAAAACCCTTGAAAACCCTTGTGCAATTATGTTAGCACAGCTGAAAACTGTTTTGCTGATGAGGAGAGCTATAAAACGCAAGTTACGTATGTAACTATGGTTCTATGAATCCTGGATGACCGCCAGAGGCGGTGCTTAGCACTGGATATCTTCCGTCTTGCGCATAGCAGGTCGAGTATTAATAACGACAAAGTCACCCGTGACCTCGGATGACCCGCCCACCGGGTATAAGTTCCGGTGTCATCCCGAGATCAGTTCTACGGAATCTTCTCACGAACTCACGAGATTCCGAGTGACCAAGAACTCTGGCGGTCATCCAGGATTCATAGAACCATAGTTACATACGTAACTTGCGTTCTATTTCATCCTTCCTGACCGCCAGAGGCGGTGCTTAGCACTGGATGACTTATATCAACAGAGTCACGAGGAATCCCAAGGAAACTACCTCATATGACTCAAGCAGAGGATTTGGACGGAGAACCACCTGCAATGCATGGAGGGTGTTCCCGTTCACTCTGTAGTCTCTGGTGAATGTGCGCAACGATGCCCTGAGGCTGTTGCATACATATGCACCTATATTCCCTACGGGCATACCTCTCAGGGTCGCCCGTGATGTGGGAACGCTGTTGGTAGAACAACACCCTGCTCTGGATGGCAGAGCACGGACGTTCACCACCTCTGTACAGGCAATGGCCTCCACTATCTAGTGGAACAGGCACTGTTTTGCAATGGCATAGCCCTTCTTAGATCCACCCTAACTGACTAGTTATGGTGGTCAAGCTGTGCAGGCTGGACAGGCTGGTTGAGACCCGAGCGTGCCAGCACCTTTGGGGGAAGCCACTGCTTTAGGCCGCAGTGTGACACCCGAGCCATCTGAGTTCCCCTCAGACAAGGCTCATTGACCGACAGGGCGTGTAGCTTGCCTACTTGCTCTGCCGCAGTTATGGCAAGGATGAAAGGTCTTTGCCGACAGCAACCACAGCTCTGCCTCTGCCAAGGGTTCGAAGGGAGGCGAGCATAGGGTGTCCAGTACCACGGGCGAGTCCCCTGGAGGAGCCCTCGGGGGGGGGGGGGGCTCAGGGGATAGTCACTGAGGCCCTCCTTATGAAGAGGGACACCAGCTTGTGGCTGTTCCGCATCATTGTCGGCTTTAGCATGCTGCCATGAAATGGCAGCTATCTAGGCCCTCAGGATAGAGGCAGACATGCCCTTAACTAGAAGGGATGATGGAGGCGTGAGTACCGTAGGCACAAGGCACCGTACTGGGTCCCTCCGTCCGCCGGTCGGGAAGCGGCTTCGGTCTGCACATGTCTTGTAGACGGATGTCACTCTGGCGTTTAGAATAGTCCTTTGGACTGATTCTGTTCAGCTGCTTCTGCTCTCCTGCGGCCAAGCCCTTTGTTGGGCACGGCCGGGATTAGGATGGCAGGTCCCACCATCTAGCTGTGCTAGGGGTCCCGCATGTCAGCGAGGCGCCGTGGCGTCTCACAGCGAAGTCTGTGCAGCCAGGGGAACCAAGTCCTGGCTGGACGCAAGGGGGCCACCAGCAAAATTCGGTGGCCCTGTTGAAGACCCCGAGTAGTTGGCAAGATCAGCGGAAATGTGGGGAACGCCCTGGTTCCGTTCTCCTGGTCGATACCTCGCCCGACAATTGGTCAGGTGAAGGGTTACCGGAGTAAGAAAAGTCAGAAGGGCACGGGAGCTCCGTAGCAGCTCTGCAGCCCTAGAGACCCCTGGAGGTTCAAGCCAACACGTGGTTGAGGCGATGTCTCGCCCAACAAGTACATATTCCCTCCCAAGTATGGCAGGAACTGTTTGAGCGCTAGGTGCATGGCCTGTGGCTCCAGACCCAAGTGTCGCGAATAGACTGTCCTCTGGAAGTCCTGTACCGCCAGACTGCGCCCCACCTTGAGCCGAGGGCACCACTGTGACACCCATCTTGTGCCTGTGGCCCCTGGCGAAGGCCGTTAGGCCCTCCATGCGAAGGGCGCAGCGACAGCAGCCCAATCATTTGCCCGATAGGCAAGGAAAAAAGGATAAAAGACCACTGCCTGCCCCCTCAGAGAGGGGAAGGCTGCGGAGGATGCCGTCCACCTGCTTGAGTGACGGGCAGGCCCGCTTAGTGGCTGCATCTAGAGCTACACCAATGAAGGTTATGCTCTGAGAATGGCTCAGACAGTTGTTTGTTCACGAAGGCCCAACCGGGCGGCGTGAGAGAGAGTGCAAGTAATGCACTGTGTGGCCCTAAATGGGTATGGCGCACATATCAGCCAGATCGTCCAGGATGGCAGTTTCCTCACGCCCTGGTGATTGCAGGGCGGCAGTAACGCCTTTTGTAGAAACTCCTGGGGAAGTCCACATGGAAGAAGCCTGGGAATAACGGCTTTGGAAAGCATAACAGAGCAACCGTCTGTGAAGCATTCTAGGAACCTGACAAAAGGCCTCCCTTAAGTCGACAGACATGAGCCGATCTCCTCTGGAGACCACACGAAGGATGTCTGCTGTGCTCAGCATGAGAAAGTCAAGACGTGGCGCCCCCGAGTCTGCGGGGTGTGGACACGGTCCTGCGAAGACCAGATAACTGCTGCCTGGTCTAACCGGCTTGCACCGTGCGCTGCTGCGCCTGTAGAGCAGGTCCCTGATTTCACTGGGACAGTAGGGAGGTTGTTCCTACATGCCTCCGACAAGGGTGCCTGCGCCGGCCAAACAGCTGGTCTGAACCCTGGAGAGCATTAGGCGCCCAGGTTCTCTTGACGTAAGTGCAAATGCCTGCAGCGAAGCATCACTGAGGCTGTAGTCAAGTACGACATAGGAGGGGGAGTTGCCGTGTAGTAAGCACGGTAAAATGGTCACCTGAGAACCGACTGGGCTCGAGGGCACCGGTCATCCGGCCTCGGAGTCCCCTTGGGGAAAAAACCGATGGATGCGATAGTCAGCTCAATGGATGGCATGCGACGAAGGCCACATTTGGCCATGTCCTGCATGGACGCCGGGGTTCGGTGATCTGTCGTAAGATGGTAACCCCTCAGATAGTCTCTGGAGGGGAGACTGAAAATGTGGCAGGGCCGGGAATGCCCCTGAAGAATGCACTAGCGTGCGTGGGGTTCCGGCTGCTGTATATCCAGCAGTTCCTGTGCCCTGCGAATGACGAACCCGATGGGGCCGTCGACTGCCACCTACAAGGGGCTCTGGCCTGAGGAATGGGAACCAGGCCCAGAAGCGTGGGTGGGCCGCTTGTCCCCGTCCTCCAGTAAGGAGATTGGTGGACACTGCCACTGGGATGTCCTCCCTTGGGAATGGATCAGCCGTGGGTGGATCTGATGCTTCAGTCCTCCCTGCACTAGGGTGGTGACTTATCTGAGCTAGTTCTGCGGTCAGCAGACCTACTCTATAAGCTAGCATGCCCGATTGAACTGCTAGGGGAGCCCCTGCACCTCCTAGCCGGCGCTTGCAACTGGTCGGCTGGCCTGGAGCTGACCTGACCTGTCTGTTGGGGTCCTAGCAGTAGCCAGAGTGAGCGCACTCCGCTACTGCAGCGCAGGTCCTGTAGAGCAGGACAGAGACAGCCCGTCTAGTGAGGGGAGAGCGCAACGCTGCCCTCACTAGTACGGTAGCTTGAGCAGCTGGGGCCGCAGTAGTAGCACTCCGCTACTGTGGCCCAGGTCCTGTAGAGCAGGACAGAGACAGCCCGTCTAGTGAGGGACGAGCGCAACGCTGCCCTCACTCGTACGGTAGCTGTAGCTGCTGGGGGTCGCAGCAGTAGCACTCCACTACTGTGGCCCAGGTCCTGTGGAGCAGGACGGAGACAGCCCGTCTAGTGAGGGTATCAGCCACCACTGGCCTCACTAGTACGGTAGCTGTAGCTGTAGCAGCTAGGGTCGCAGCAGTAGCACTCCGCTACTGTGGCCCAGGTCCTGTAGAACAGGACGGAGACAGCCCATCTAGCGAGGGTAGAGCGCGGACGCTGGCCTCGCTAGTACGGTAGCTGTAGCAGCTAGGGTCGCAGCAGTAGCACTCCGCTACTGTGGCCCAGGTCCTGTAGAACAGGACGGAGACAGCCCGTCTAGCGAGGGTATCAGCCACCACTGGCCTCACTAGTACGGTAGCTGTAGCTGTAGCAGCTAGGGTTGCAGCAGTAGCACTCCGCTACTGTGGCCCAGGTCCTGTAGAACAGGACGGAGACAGCCCATCTAGCGAGGGTAGAGCGCGGACGCTGGCCTCACTAGTACGGTAGCTGTAGCAGCTAGGGTCGCAGCAGTAGCAGTCCGCTACTGTGGCCCAGGTGCTGAGGAGCAGGACGGAGACAGTCCGTCTAGTGAAGTGAGGGTGTCCCAAAACCACCGCTGTCCTCACTTACACGGTAGCTGTGGCTGCTGGGGGTCGCAGCAGTAGCACTCAGCTACTGTGGCCCAGGTCCTGTGGAACAGGACGGAGACAGCCCATCTAGTGAGGGTAGAGCCACCACTGGCCTCACTAGTACGGTAGCTGTGGCTGCTGGGGGTCGCAGCAGTAGCACTCCGCTACTGTGGCCCGGGTCCTGTGGAGCAGGACAGAGACAGCCCGTCTAGTGAGGGTATCAGCCACCACTGGCCTCACTCGTACGGTAGCTGGAGCAGCTAGGGTCGCAGCAGTAGCACTCCGCTACTGTGGCCCAGGTCCTGTCGAGCAGGACGGAGACAATTCGTCTAGAGCGAGGACACCTCTTCAATACAGTAGCTGCAATTACAAGCATCCCACGAGTAGCCTGGGCGAAAGCACTGTGCTACGGGGGAGCAGGTCCTGTGAAAACAGTCGTAGTGAGAGGGCAGGTCTCTTCGAGGACCCTTTCCACTAGTATGACCACTGTACTTACTGGTGTCCTCCCAGTAAGCCTGAGCGAGAGCTCTGCGCTACTGTAGACGCTGATCCCGTGAGCACGGGTCAGAAAACAGCATGTCTAATGAGAGACTGAGGACACACTTCACTCGTCTGGTAGCTGTCAGCATTAGCGTGGCATTAGTTAGCCTGAGTGGAGACGCTCTGCTAGCTGCAACAGCAGCGATGTCATGGAGGTACATGTGCACGTATGCATCAGTATCGACTTATAGCCTCCTTAGCGTCCCACCGGTGAGCCTGAGCGGGACGCTCTGCTCACTGGAAGCCGGTCGCGGTGTAGCAGTGTGGCATCCAGCCGCAACGAGCGGACGCGCTCTCGTTAGCGCTGTAATCGCCCAACAGTAGCCTGCGCGAGAGCACTCCGCTACTTGGGCCGAGGTCCTGTGCAACAGGAGGTAGCTGTCGGATTTAGCGTAGGCTCCGTTAGCCTGAGTGGACACACTCTGCTAGCTATGCACGGCGGCAATGCTACCAAAGTCAACACACACGCTATCCCAATCGCTACAGAGAGCCAGTCGCGCCGGTGTAGAACCTTGGCGACACCGAGCGGACGTGCTCCCGTTAGCACACAGTTAGCAGGAGCGAGAGCTCTGCCACTGTGGGATATGAAGTCATAGACAACAATTGTATTCGATCTCACCCGATTGAAGCTTCGCGGTGAAGGTGCTCTGGTGAAGACCGAGAAAGACCCGTGCGTTCTCCGGTCCGCCTCGACGGTCCGCCGTAGAGAAACGCAACGTCCTCCTCCTCAGAGGAGAGCTCGTCACAGCCTTTGGAGGGCGACGGATCGCAACTCCGACCATTTGGTCACAAGGCGACGAGCTTCAGTTAAACTTCAGCTTTAGCTGATGCTAACGTAGTAATTCCGTTAGCCTGCATTTGCGAGAAGATGAAAAAGAACTGATCTCGGAATGACACCGGAACTTATACCCGGTGGGCGGGTCATCCGAGGTCACGGGTGACTTTGTCGTTATTAATACTCGACCTGCTATGCGCAAGACGGAAGATATCCAGTGCTAAGCACCGCCTCTGGCGGTCAGGAAGGATGAAATAGAACTGGCCTTCCTTTGAGGTAGTTGATTATCTGGAGCATCACATTTGTGGGTTCGATAAGACTCTCAAAATGGCCAGAAAAAAAGAAGTTTCATGTGAAACTCGCCAGTCTATTCTTGTTCTTAGAAATGAAGGCTATTCCATGCGAGAAATTGCAAAGAAATTGAAAATTTCCTACAGCGGTGTGTACTACTCCCTTCAGAGAACAGCATAAACGGGCTCTAACCAGAGCAGAAAGAGAAGTGGGAGGCCCCGGTGCACAACTCAGCAAGAAGACAAGTACATTAGAGTCTCTAGTTTGAGAAATACACGCCTCACAGGTCCTCAACTGGCAGCTTCTTTAAATGGTACCCGCAAAACGCCAGTGTCAACGTCGACAGTGAAGAGGCGACTCCGGGATGCTGGCCTTCTAGGCAGAGTGGCAAAGAAAAAGCCATATCTGACTGGCCAATATAAAGAAAAGATTGGTATGGGCAAAAGAACACAGGCATTGGACAGAGGAAGATTGGAAAAAGGTGTTATGGACAGATGAATCCAAGTTTGAGGTGTTTGGATCACACAGAAGAACATTTGTGAGACGCAGAACAGGTGAAAAGATGCTGGAAGAGTGCCTGACACCATCTGTCAAGCATGGTGGAGGTAATGTGATGGTCTGGGGCTGCTTTGGTGCTGGTAAAGTGAGAGATTTGTACCAGGTGAAAGGGATTTTAAATAAGGAAGGCTATCACTCCATTTTGCAACGCCATACCCTGTGGGCAGCGCTTGATTGGAGCCAATTTCCTCCTCCAACAGGACAATGACCCAAAGCACACCTCCAAATTGTGCAAGAACTATTTAGGGAAGAAGCAGGCAGCTGGCATGCTGTCTGTAATGGAGTGGCCAGCACAGTCACCAGATCTCAACCCCATTGAGCTGTTGTGGGAGCAGCTTGACCGTATGGTCCGCAAGAAGAGTCTATCAAGCCAATCCAACTTGTGGCAGGTGCTTCAGGAAGCGTGGGGTGAAATTTCAACAGATTACCTTAACAAATTAACAGCTAGAATGCCAAAGGTCTACAATGCTGTAATTGCTGCAAAAGGAGCATTCTTTGACGAAAGCAAAGTTTGAAGAAAAAAATTAATACTTCAAATACAAATCATTATTCCTAACCTTGTCAATGTCTTGACTATATTTTCTATACATTTTGCAACTCATTTGATAAATAAAAGTGTGAGTTTTCATGGAAAACACGAAATTGTCTGGGTGATCCCAAACTTTTGAACGGTAGTATATATAATATTATATACTTAATTTATATATATATAGTATAATATATTAATGATCTGAGGACTGTAAAACCAGCCCTCGTGAAAATATCAGTTCTTATTAGTTATTGGACTTTAAGGCTTTTCAAATCTACAGAGAAGCAGCAGAGTTTAAATGTATGTTAGTCCATATTTATAGACACTCCACCCTGGAATACAAATTATTACAATGACAATTAATCGAATCAGATGATGTTATAGCCTGATATGTAAAGGTCAGAGGTCAACAACTTGTATAATTTAAGAGCCATATTCCCCTATTTTACATCAACTACAATTTGTCTGGAGACACAAAAGCTATTTGATATCACATGAAGTTATATATATACAGGACTGTCTCAGAAAAGTAGAATATTGTGATGAAGTTCTTTATTTTCTGTAATGCAATTAAAAAAACAAAAATGTCATGCATTCTGGATTCATTACAAATCAACTGAAATATTGCAAGCCTTTTATTCTGATTTATTGCTGATTATGGCTTACAGCTTAAGAAAACTCAAATATCCTATCTCTAAATATTAGAATATCATGAAAAAGTATACTAGTAGGGTATTAAACAAATCACTTGAATTGTCTAATTAACGCGAAACACCTGCAAGGGTTTCCTGAGCCTTGACAAACACTCAGCTGTTATAAATCTTTTTTTTAACTTGGTCTGAGGAAATATTAAAATTTTATGAGATAGGATTTTAGAGTTTTCTTAAGCTGTAAACCATAATCAGCAATATTAAAAGAATAAAAGGCTTGCAATATTTCAGTTGATTTGTAATGAATCCAGAATGCATGACATTTTTGTTTTTTTAATTGCATTACAGAAAATAAAGAACTTTATCACAATATTCTAATTTTCTGAGACAGTCCTGTATATATATATATAAACCAAAAAATATTGTTTTGTTGTATTTATGAAATTATACAACAGGAAAAAAAGACAATTCTCAACATTTTATTGCAAGACAATATCAAACCATTATAAAGAGAAGACAGAAATACCCTGGCGTGTGTAGGCCTACATTGAGGTAAATTAAACACAGAACTAAGAAGTCCTTGATTCCTTCATCTGTGGAAATAAATCTAGCTGCAGAAGTGAATTATACACAGACAATGCAGGTCGATTTGATTACTCACCATATTTGTTGGTGAGCCTATTAAATGAAAGTGTTCTCACCTGTTTAATGTGATTTATTTCTGAACAATGCTGCAGAGTTTCTCTATGTCAGGGCTGTATGATGTGACTTTGAGCTTCACACAGGACTGCGGGAGCAATATTTGGATTTGATATAGTTAATGTTGAAGAAAACCTGCTCGCATATTATGTCGATCCAAAGATGGACAAGACTCCAAATGCATATTTGTCCATGTTCATGTCAGAGTCAGGAATAGCCTTCCATGTTTCAAACACTAGTTCGTCGGGTATGGTGAGGTTTTCAATCTCGCTCCATTTGTGTTCTTGTCCACGCGTCTGACAGGGAGGATACTGTCCTTTTTTACTCTCTGAATCTCTTCCCAAATGCAGTTTGCATTCTCATAATTGCGCCCTGTCAATACACACAATTTATGGGAAGGGAAGTGAGAAGCGTACATTTTTGGCAAACACTGTCATCTTGCGCTCTAACGCCAAACATCCTCCAGCACCTGCAGAGCCGGACCTCCCCCACCCTGGAGATTTTTTTACAGCGTGTTTAATTAATGACTTTTCATATCTACCAGGAGGTTAAACGTTTCAATATTGAGCTAGGTAAGACTTACATTAGCTTGTCACCAAGCGAAGTAAACGATTCGCGGTTCTGTTCAGAGTAATTTGGCGTGTGTGTCTGCATTTAGTTGACGCGTTGGTGAACACATTTGTCTACGCGCGCAATCACACCATTTGGGCTACAACCTCACGCTGATGTGGAAGCTGGAATAGTGTCTTGGCTGCTTTTGCAAAGCCTGCATTTACTGTTTATTTTACAAAAAACTATGACATTTGTAAGACAGCAAGGGTGCACGGTGGGTTCACGGGACCATATACAAATCCTCTGTAGATAATGAGAAGAGTGTGTGATGCTGGGAGGCAGTGTTATCCATCTATCTGTCCATCTCCAGCAGGTTTCATCAAAAGGAAAGGCTTTGTCTGGAGAGTCCCCTTTCAATGATTTGCTCATCCAGGTTACATGCTGCAGGTTTCTCAATCACAACTCAAGTTAGTTGTGTTAGATGTTTATCGGAATGCAATCTTTCATTAAGCTTTGAACTCTGAATTACACGGAAGTTTGGTTGTTGCGGCAAGCTACGCAATATCATTTCAGAAATGTACTCTTTGGTTTGACGCGAACAACAACTTGTGAAAGATTTGCAAAGAGCGGATTGTTCGGCAGAAGATCTATATCCCGTATGAAGGATATTTATCGAGGCCGCTGCCGGAATAAGACCAGGAGAACCTCGGGGGTCTAGATGTTCTCCCGGAAGAAGGTATCGGAAACCCCGGTGAAGCACTCGGGAAGATCTTCTACTGTACCCTCAGCCCACTCAGATCCTAAATGAGGTCACTGACCCTCCCCTGCACCCGCCCCCATTAATACAAAACTGTTATACTACAGTATTTAAAGCTTTTTTAATGAACTACTGTGACTACATTTCCCTTTAATTTTACAATACATGATCACATGGGACAAATGAAATGCATTAATTGGGTGCTTGATTGGTTCATTGATTAATTGATTGAAAGTTAAACATAATGTTTGTAGGCATTTGGCAGCAAACTTAAAATAGAGTATTCAGTAGAGCATTCAAGTATAGGGCCATCATATTTAATATGAACACAAGTCTGTCCATTTCCAACATAACGAGCTGACATGGGGGAAGGAAAAAAGGGGAGCTTAAAAGCATCAAACATTTCACAGCTCAAAGAGTTTGCGGGGGAAGTCTTTAATACTACTGGCAGTATCTGCCGCCGCCTTTCTCGCGTCTTGCTCGTCCGCCTTTGAGGCGCGGCAGATCAGACGCATCAGTGCCATCACGGCTTGTCACGGGGAACAATCGCGTCTTGAAATAACACAAACAGCCGTGTTCAAAGAACAGACATGAAAAGATGACATACGCGTCAAGAGTTCTGAATGCAGTTTGTGCGTGTGAGTGTGTGTGTGTGTGTGCCACATTGAGACAGACAGTTTTGCAGGGATGAAGAATAGAGGGAAACATTTTTTTTACTTAAGGGGCATTAAAATGAGTGATTTAGTGTGAATGCAGCTACTGTAAAAGAAAGGCAAAGAGAGAGAGAGAAAGAGAGAGATGATGGGAGGAAGAAACAGGGAGACAGGCGGGGGTGGATTGGGGGGATGTGGGGGGAGGAGAAGAATAGACTTTAACTGTCTGAAGGACAAAGCTACTGACCCGCGGATCATTCAGCGGATTGCCTTTCGGTTTCAGAGCAAGGTCAGGCTGCTTATTTTACCTCAGTGTTTTCACTAATCTGCTTTTTGTGTGACACAAACAAACACGTGCACGGACACACGGCGCGGCACGCACATGCAAACGCTGAGGCTAAGCCTTCCCATAATGCCTTGAAATAATGACAGCCCATGCAGGCTTTGCTATCAATAAACATTAGACGTGCAGGCTTTGTGCCTACATGAGTATCACACTACCTTGGACCTGTCATGAATTTCAATTTGCCGGAAGGGGGGCCTTCACAGGCCGCACATGTCCACGCTGCATTCCAATGTCTCCGTGACGTTTTCTCCCCGCTGATGATTCGGCCTTCGAATGAATAAAACACACTGATCTTTATACTTTAATCTATTGTTAGACATCTTGGCGTAATGAGCTAAAGTCGGTCTCCATCTCGTATTGACAGCTCCGACAGTGGTCGTCGGTTGGCAGCTCATTAGGAGCCACACTACATTTATGTCAACACGTTCGCTGACAATCAGCGGTGGGGGGGGGGAGGGGGGGGGATGCTGGAAAGCCGTGGCGGTCCCAAGGGACCCACCGGCATCTGCGGTTGAGACATACCGGTGGGCATTGAGCTCCTGGCGAAGCACTTCATCGTAACGCAACGACGTCGGCAAGTAAGCGCTGCATTACTGCCCCACTGCAGTTTTTGAAGGGTTGCTACGAAGCAGCGGCGAGGTCCAAAAATACTACTCTAAAAGCAAAGTAATCTGCACCCGGTGTGCGTATGGAGTGTCAGGATGTATGTGTGTATAGGGAGGGTTAAAGTGCCCTAGTGTGTTCCATGCTGATCGGATAATGAGTGAGCAGGGTCAATAGGATGTTAACGGCCCCGTGGGAACGGCCCGTGGTGGATGGGTGGAGGAAGGACGAGGGCCCAGGGACACGGAGCTGTGTTTTCACTGTCCTCGCTCGCTGCCATCTGTGTGTGTGTGGGAGAGAGTGAGTGAGACAGAGTGCAGCAGGGACAGTAAGGTGCCTCTGTCCCTGATATTTGACTCTTTAGCTCAGCCCCCGCTGTGGGCTCCCAGTAAAGCCCCAGTCAAACAAAGCAGCTCGCCCAGTGTAAAACCAACAACCAACACAGCAGCATTGACTACAGATTAGGCGTTGCTCCACTTGGCTCACTCAAACACACACACACACACACACACACACACACGTTAAACAAATACATACGCACATCACGCTTCAATGTCGCGTCCAAGAACAATATCGGACACTCAACTGGAGGCTCGTTTATTTTGTAAAGGTTTCCGACTCATTTTGCTCGCCAATGGCCCGCACTGGGCGAACAAAGAGTCGTACATCGCCAGGTGGGAGAGTAATTGGATCCAAACATTAGTAATAAAACCTCATACGAGAAGACAGCGTGTCAGCTGTGTGTCTGCGGGGGAAACTCCTGTTACACGTGTAAGCCGAGAGACCAGCACTGATAGCTCGACGGCTACGGGATCGGCACATCTCGGCCTTGAATGGCTCGCACCCACACACACGGTTAAAAGTATCGGTACCAGTCAGGGTCAAAGTGAGCGAAACAAATCTAAATAAATGGGTGAAAGAAAAAGACCCATGTTAGAGGGGGGGTGGGGGGTGAGAGAGGAGTAGCAGGGAGCACTAAGAAAACATTGCATGTGTTGGCAGGCACTCCAGTCAAATCCCTTGGCGTTATTTTCCCGTCTCTCCCCGCGATGCCCCGCCCTCGCCATCTGATATTCAAATGTGAAAAAGGAAACTGGAGGAGAGCTCCCCTCGGACCACCCGTGGAATCGTCGGGGATTAGTCAAAGAGCACCAACTAGGTCAACAAGATGCAGGACCAGCGCGTGTTTAGGGGGGGACGCGAGGCAACTCACCCGCACAGGAGTCGACCTAGTCTTGCATTCCCGTTCACACACGTTCTCTCTCTCTCTCCCTCTCTCTCTCAAACACACACGAACACAGCGCTCTCGCACGAAGAGGCAGCCACGCTTTACGCAGTGACCTGTTTTTTTGTGTTTTTTTCTCACATACTTTGACAGTTATCCAAAAACAACTCCAAAATTCCTGTTGATTTTTCTGTTTCAGAGCAAGTGTGTATGGGTTAAGCATCAGATATGAGGACAGCGTAGGGAGATGTGAACATTCCCACTGCTGTCAGCAGCCTCGCCGTTGATTCCCTGGCAGAACATTTGCTTTACCGGGCAAAAAGAAAAGAGATGAAATTGAGTTTCAATACACGAGGATTACTGAAGTTAGTTTTTTGGAAACAAACTAGTTGTTTCACCTCTAAACTTTTACATGCCGCGTGTGTTCAGGTCACGTCGAATATTGAATGGCAGTCACACCTTCAGAAAACAGCTCCAGGCTGGGCGGCCTTTGAGATTCCTTTCTTTCTTTTTTTAAACCATAGGTGTTCATTCTTCTCTGTAGAAGGCCGAAGAAGCTACTGAATAGGAAAGCAGACACCCTCCCTATTTTGGAGCCTACCATCAGGATATCCCTCCGCAGGGATGCTGCGCTACACAACACTGACATACCTGGACTGTGAGCGTAAAATGGATTGTCTGAGGGCCACTGGACGCAGAAGGTGACCTCAGTCAAATGCATTGTCGTCCCACGATGACCTCAGTCAATGCAATGGGCCTTTTCTGGAGCACTTTTCCCGACAAACTTAAATAACTCGCGGGCCGTACTGATTGTGAGTCTGATGAGAGGATAAGGTGAGACGGGGTCGTCAGACTGAATCAGTAGTTTGGCACGCCTTTCCTGACAGTGGCAGCTGTGACTTTTCGTGTATCTCCTCGCATAGCGCAGGAATTATCTATCTTGTCTATCAGACATAGTTTCATCTCCTCGACACACTTCAAGGACAAAAGTGGAATATTTACTGAGATGGCTGTTTAGCATGTCTGCCGTAATCCAGTCATAATCACTCCCGTCTGTTTATTTTGAGCAGAGGTCACTCATTTTCTGTCTCCGTTCACAGTTTGTTGCGCCAATAAAGACAGTTTACCTCGTTAATGAGCATACGTAGTTCTATGTATTTTACGTGTGATGTTGTATGTATTTTATTCTATTTCATGTTTTGTACTATCTGGACCTTGAGTCTGAAATAGAAGTTTGATTGATTCATTGATTGATTTATTGAATGATTGATTGATTGAATGAATGAGTAACCCGCTCATCACAAAGACCGAGTCCGTGGTGAGAGAGGCCACTTACAACGTTTGAAAGTTTGAACTTGTCAAAACTGCTTGAAAACGGGGGAATGTGGCTTGTCATCGTGGTTGTGCCTTTGTTCACTTTGTTGAATTCCACATGCTGCCTTGGCAGAGTTTTATTGGAGAGAAAGCAGTCGAAGAATCAAAATACGCCTCATCTGCGTCTCTGAGTCACATGCTTTCAGTCGAAACCTCCCCGCAGCTGTATACGTGGGGAATGTCACAGCCATCCCTTACTCATTCCAGTTCAAAGGTTACAGTGTGGTGCGACTTCCAGTGGACCTTCCCACTGCAGATCGCACCTGCCTCCTCCCTAACAGGGCCTTCCTTCCCTCTAAAAACTCTTAGGAGTCACCGCGGCAGAAATTGGGGAGTAAAGGTCAAAGGTCTGGAGGGTTAATGTCTGCTGACACTCCGGCTCCCTCCCTCTGAGACAATCAGGCGTCTGATTCTAAACTCTCCTCCGTCTGAGCTGCCGGGCCAAGAGTACGCCACTGCAGTGCTGACCTTTGCCCACGCATTCATGTGTTTTCCATCTATTTTCTCTTTCTTTTTTTAACTTGAATTCATTCAGTGGAGTACAGTATAAGTGTAGAGGGAACCAATTTTAAAGAGGCGGGTGTCAAATCCCTCTGTTCCTGGATGGAGGGAACAAATCAAATCTTCATAACCCATCCAAAGACCTGAATGGTAATCTGCCCCAGTAGCCGCTCAGTGAACTCGAGTGACACCGAGAGGTAGGGATGGGAATCGAGAACCGGTTCTGTTTTAGAACCGGTTCCCAGTGAACCGATTGTTTGGGATCGTCAGCCAAATTCTTTAACGGTTCTGCTAACGGTCGTCTGTGGCGCTACTCATGCGCGAACTTTTTTAGTTTCTTCAAACTGCAGCAAACATGGCAACAGAAGCGTTCTAAAGTTTGGCTCTATTTCAGACGACAAAATGACAACTACGCCACTTGTAACGTGTGTAAAAAGTCTATTTCGTCGAAGGGAGGAAATACAACCAATATGAATAAGCATTTGAACACAGCATGGAATTAAATTACAGGAATGTCATGTGTTCGATGCATGCAGCAGCTCAGCTAACGTCGGTGCTTCATCTCTTTCTGTCCAAGGTAAACTCCTCCAAAGTGATCACAACCACTCACTGTGTGAAGCAATTTGCCTTTATTGTGTGTAGTCGATCAAGTTATCTTCTGTCCCTTCGTTTGAAGCATACATTTTAGCTCCGGCATTGGTCTCCCATTATTGATCACTTCACGTTTGGATTGAAAGTCCAGTTTTGAGAAATGTTTGATCGTAACGGTGTTAATTATCGGAGGGTGTGTGTTATCAGCAAACGTTCGCGTTATCGTGTTAACCCATTATTAAACTGAGCATATCGATTTTTAATCCATTATTAAATTTAGCATATAGCTACGCTAGCTTAGCTATATAATCTTCCATTTTCAGCCCCCTACATTGAGGCAGAGGTCGTGTTTGCCTCCCCTCTTAATGTGGCTTTATGTCAGCTCAGCAAATTCAGCGATTTTGTTAGTGCCATTTGTTTCATTGTGTAAACCAGCTTTCACTATATAAATAATCACGTCTTGTACACCTCCTCATATCTTTGTGTTCAGGCATCCTCCACCCCATCTGAGAGAGTGTTCTCCACGGCTGGAGACACAATAAGTCCTGAGAGATCGCGTATCCTCCCGGAGAAAACAGACATGCTTATTTTTCTGCACAAGAATTGTTGATGATCCATACAATTGATGGTTGCACACTTAGTATTTGCCACTGCTAGTTTCATTTTTGGCAGCTCAGTTCATATACCCTTTTAAAAAAAGGAAGGAGCACTGTAATTTCTAGGAACATGTTTAAATTAAACAGAATACATTTTATTTAAGTTATGTAAGTTTTATTTTAAGTTCAAGAGGAATATGTATAAATGTTTTTGGTTATTTAAAAAAATGTAAATGTGTATGTATACATACTGTATATGGTGTGTGCAGCATTATAGAAAATTATATAAAAGAAAATTAATGTAAATAAACCCGTTTGTGCTCTTTTTTTCACCCCTTGCCCAATAAGAATCGATAAAAGAATCGATAATGAATCGAATCGATAAGCAGGAATCGATAAGGCATCGGAATCGTTAAAATCGTATCAATTCTCATCCCTACCGAGAGGTGAGTTTCAGATGAGCTGGCAATATCGCCGCAGCCTATTAATACACTTAACTAGAACGGGCACTCGGTAGAGCGCATACCTTCGCATATCACAAGATTGGGCATTGAATTATGAACATTTTGGCATTAGTTGCATGCCAATTGGACAAAAATGTATCGTGCTATAGTAAAAAAGAGTTTGACCTTTCCATGACCTTGACCTTTGACCAGATTGATCCCAAAATCTAATCAAATGGTCCCCGGATAATAACCAATCATCCCACCAAATTTCATGCGATTCGGTTCAATACTTTTTGAGTTCTGTGAAAGATTTTGACCTGTTCATGACCTTTGACCTTTGACCCGATCGATCCCAAAATCTAGTCAACTGGTCCCCGGATAATAAACAATCATCCCACCAAATTTCATGCAATTCGGTTCAATACTTTTTGAGTTCTGCGAAAGATTTTGACCTGTTCATGACCTTTGACCCGATCGATCCCAAAATCTCATCAACTGGTCCCCGGATAATAAACAATCATCCCACCAAATTTCATGCGATTCGGTTTAATACTTTTTGAGTTTTGCGAATAACACGCATACAAATAAATAAATAAATAAATACACGGCGATCAAAAAACATAACCTTCCGGCATTTTCAATGCGAAGGTAAATATCAAATCTGACGCATAGCTTTTAAAATATTTGTCCACAGAAGTCTCAGCTTTTAGTTTTTCGATGTCGCTTCACACAATACTTCTGTTGAAACTAATAAGCAACAAAGGGCGAAGTCCTTAAATTGGAGGAACATCATTCCACATGGAAATAAGCCTTTCACGTGTCCCTCTTTCTGTGGTTTCAAAATAAAGCACCTGAAATTTGAAAAGCAAATTTTCACTGCGCTCCACAGCTGGTGGTTAGTCTGCTCAAATCCCGCTCCTGCACTGTTTAACATACTACGCCTGTTCACTGTGTTAACTAGATTGTAAAAAGTCAGTCTTGTAAAACAACAAAGTCCGTTTTCCTAAAGACATTTAGATGCTTGTAAACTTTTCCTTTTAATAACGTGACACGCTTTCTTTTCTCCATGTACTTCACTCCTTTTGTAACCAGCCACACACTGGTTAACAACCAGCTGGTTAACATCCGTAACCAGCCTTCTCCTCTGCAGCTCCTCACAGAGTGGGTTAAAAACCGCATACAAAAACACAAATCATGATACAAAGTTTTTTAAACATGGCACAATCTGTCCGTATACTTGAGGTCAAAGGACAAAGTTTCCTGAACCACATTTCTGTGAAAAGCTCCCGGGGGCAAAGTTCAGCGTGTTGTGGTTGGGGGAAGGAATGAAAGGGAGGATATTGTATCTCCATTTATGTGGCATTCAGGGGTCAGGGTTCAAAGATGAAAGGTCGCTCTAGCTCTAGAGGTCACGAGGTGAGATGCCATCCAAACTGCTGAGCCCTCCCCTCGTCTCAGTTAAGGCTGGACAACAAAAACAGTGTCTCGAGCCGCACTCGTGGTGCAATCGATCGACGGCGATAAACAGCAGCAAACATCAACTTTTTATGAACGGCACTTTGGCGAGGACTTTGATCAGACTTTTAACTGCTGTCGCACTCAAAATGCAAATTGCAGGTAACACCTACTGTGAACAATAGCCTTGTAAAAGAAAAACTATCCAATTTACCTGACTGACATGTTAAGTGCCGCCTCTGTTTATACTACTGGCAATGAACTGAATAACTGTTTAAACAACACGGTGGGATTGTGGCAGGTTAGCAGGCACAGTATTCAACTGGCTGAGTGCACGCGGCCAATAACACAGCATGATGTGATAGCAGAGCAGTGAGAGGGGGGAGGATGATCCCCCCTCTCAGAAAAGGGAAACAGAGACAGGGATGGGTAAGAAGTAGGTTATGTTGTTGTGTTCTTATTCATCAGAACACTGATGTTCCTCAGGTCCTCAGAGACATTTTGTTCAAGGTCATGTTGAGAAGACCGACTGCAGGCCAATGGCCCTGATAGCACGGATTAGCACAAGATGCCGAGGAAGACGGAGAGAAAGGAAGTTAATTCGAAGCATTGGATGAACAATCATATGTCTGAGCTTTCATAGGCGCATCTGCTGTTGCTCAAATGACACCTTGCTTCACACTTTAGTGACACGCGTTCACACCTGGGGGCTGCCTTGGTGCCCCGTTCAAGGGCACCTCGGTGACGGTGTTGGTTGCTGGGGGAAGGTTGTAGATCTCCAGTGCTGTGGCAGATATATTCTCAGAGCTCTCCTATTCTGGACATCATCCAGGGAGAGGCCCGATGAGTTGTTCAGGACATGCTGACTAAACTTCTCACTTCATTCTTCCTTTAGCGGAAAGTCCATTTTATTCCTCTGTTGTTGTTCTAAGGGGATAGGTTATGAATTATTGTGTTGTCTTCATGAAGGTTTTTGGTTTCAGGCTGCCTATCAATTGATGTGTGACTCAACAAAACATGTTGCGTGCAAAGGTTCTTACTCTGGTATAATAAATTATGTAAATTCCATTTTGCTTTATGTTGGCCCAACAACATAAATAGATATTTAAAACCAATGTTTTAATTGTGTTTGAGAAGACCCTCAATTAAAACATGTTGGAGTCACATTAAGGAATCAACTTCTCAAAACAAGGCTGTTGAGGCTGAGATATTTCGATATTGAGCTTCAAAAACATCCTACATTTCCCATAATGCAACTTAATAGCATCTTTATTTTGAACTTCCCCGTCCAAAACGCTCAAAGTCTTTCAAACGTCACGCCACTGTGTAACCCATGTTCTCTGTTTGGAAAGTTATTCTCTGGGAGCAGACCTATCCTACCCCTGATGACATCATTGGGGTTATTTATATCTTCATAGCGAACAGGAACTCTTCATGGAGTCCGCTATGTTGCACCGCCATGTCTCTACACTGTAGAGACATGGCGGTGCAACATAGCAGGAGAACTAGGATGGCCTTAAGATAATGTAAAAACATGAAAGGCTCTCACGAGAGCCGGTGTTTAGTTTATCCGTTCTGGGATACTCTTAAGGCCATCCTAGTTCTCCTACATGCTTATGAAACTGCGGTAACATGAGCCACAGAGTGCAAAACCCTAGCGCTGCTAGATAGCCTCTGACTTCCGTTGCTCCTGAAGAAGTGTTATTATGGTAAAGAATGCTTCTGAGCGAGGACAGCGCCGTTAACACTATTTTGCCATTGGCGGCTCATGCTAGCACAGTCTTGGAGTGACTGGAGGGGTATTCAGTTGGTTGCAATCTGCAACCATAGCGCTAAATGCCACTAAATCCTATACACTGTCCCTTTAAGAAAATGTCTCCGGGTTTACACAATAAAGATATACAAAAAGAATGTTCCTCCAGAGCCACAGAAGACAATAGGATATATATTGATTTGTATGTGTGAAATTGGAGAAATGCCCCTTTAAGATATTCAGTGAACCCCTGAACTTGTAAGTTGCCTTTACTCTGTGTCCTGCTGATATTTACTGTGACACACTTTTTTGGATATTGTTGTGTTTCACAAAAAAGTGTTAAAATACAGAATACTGCTGCTGTTACAGCTGCTACTGCTACTGTTACTGCTATACTAGTCTGTTTCTGTTCATGTTATGGCTTTTTCCACTAATACAGTATAATTTCTGCTACTAGTGGAATATAAACTACTCACAATAACAATATAAAACAATGAAGTTACAATTAAAACGTACAACAAATATGAATTTCTAGTATTAACTAATTCAATTTAGTATTTTTTTTTATAGCCCAATATCACAAATTTCAAATTTGCCTCAAAGGGCTTTACAATCTGTACACATATTAAATGAACATACAAAAATACATAGCATAGTCTGCCCTTTAATGAAGATTATTATTATTGAGTGATTATTATTATTGTTATCATTATTTATATTGTTTAAGTATTATTAACAGTGGTATTCTTATCAATATTATTATACGGGTATTGTTATCATTATTGGTATTGTGATATTATTAATATTGCTGTGTTGTTATTATTACTATTACAATTAGGGTATTATTATTATTATTACTATTATTACAGTGTTGTTATTATTTTTATTATTCTGATATTGTTATTGTTGCTGTGTTATTATTATTAATACTAAAATAATGGTATTATAATTAAGACTGATATTATTATTATTATTGTTCTTAATCTTAGGGCATTATGAATATGGTTGTGTGCGGAGGAGTGAGAGGAGCCGCTGAGTGGAGGCCTGTCCCTTTAAGGGTGGTGTCCGCGGCAGCGGAGGAGGAGGAGTGTGGCTGCCTCCTCTCACTTCTCCACAGCGAGGGGACTCTGAGAATAAACAATTCCCACCGACTACACGCTATACACCTCGGCTCGCTTGCAGTCGCAGCGTGCGCGCGTACACACACACACACACACACACACACAAACATAAACACCCAAGCATCGTTTTGGACTAAACATTTTGTTTTTTAAAAGCCTGCCTCGCCATCTTTGTTCGCCCGCCTTGAGTGTTAAGACGGACGCGACCGTTTTTCATTGGATTTGCCTCCCCCTGTCGAACAACAGCGATGCGCCTCGCCGGCTGACTGTGGGGTGGACACTGCAGGTAGGGGCTCTTTATGTGCTAACGTATAAACGCACTGTCATATCTGGATAATTACTATCACCCCGAGAAGAGGAGGGAGAAAAAATCACGCGTACGGGACGCGATGTCGAGGATTGTGCTAGACGGTTTTTTTCGAGGATCGTAAGCGGCTGTTTGCGTGTCGTACGGCGGCACAGCCGCATATGGATGTAGCACTGGGGAAAAAGGGGGAATAAAGCGCTGCTTAGAGAGGTGGAGAATGGACCCGGCTGTGTGCGGTAGGCTCCTTGCTTAACGTTACAACAGCCTCTTTCCGTGTGTCGCGGCCACCATTGAACCACTCGGCCTACGTTAGAGGCGTTTATCCGTGTGAAGACAGAGCCGAGCAAATGCATGTCAGCCGTCGTTCCCGTACCCCCGTGGCGGAATGAACGCGCCCCACTCGCCGCCCGGGCTGCATTTGCAGGCTACTGTAACGCTACCGTCGCGCTGGATGAATCATCTCGCCACAGGGCCAACAACACACCAGAAGGCCGAACCGTGTCACGGTGTAGCGTGAGTGCGGTGTCTGTTCCGATGGGTCCAAACACAGGACAGCCGTCTGTCTCTGGAGCGGGGTTAGCGCCGCGGACGGGGAACACTTCACGGCTGCAGTGTTCTGGAAATGACGGTTCCTACTCATAAAATACAACAAAATAGAAATGTCGACTGTGTTTTGAATGAACGTCAAGGCCTAGATTGTAGTGTAGCTTGAGTCATGAATGGGCTTTGTGAGGTACACAAAATGTAGCGAGGTCTTGGATATATTAGGCTAGCCAATGAGAAATGTCCCTCTGTGCCCAGACTCATAGTTCACTTGGAGCTTCTTTTTTTGGAGGGGGGGGGGGGTGGGTAAATTGTATTAATATCTGAAAGAGTCCTTAATTTGCCTTGAGTGTATGTACATGCCCCTGCAGTGTCACCTTCTGTATTAGATGTTGCAGTGCCACTAGGGGGGGGGGGGGGGGGGAGGACTATTGCACTAACCTTCCCGAGCACCCCCAGTAGATACAGTGTAGGCAAAGGTAGCTAAACAAAGCAATGTCTCCATGTCTGTTGCTACAACATGTCTGGCATCAGGCCCCTTTTTAATGCACCATAAACAGCTGTGATCTGAATTCATGGCTTATTAATGATGCTCATCCTTAAAAAAAAAAGGAAGGCTATGAGTTAAAAATGCAGTCGGTCTACATCGCTGTGTCGTCATGTCAGATCTAATTTGATCAACTTCTTTAACTACCAGTGAGAGGTTTTTTTTTGCGTAGGTGTTCCTTTTTCCTGAAAAGTCCTATCGCTTCATTGGACTTTGGATCGGCAGTGGAGGCTAAAAGGTCAGGGGCTGAAGTTTGCCGCGAGTTACAGGAAAAAGGCAGAGAACTTCAGTTCACGTTTCAAAAGGGCAATTTACAGAACTTCCCAGCGGCGAACCTGTTTAGATGTCGTAATGGGAGGATGGGGGAAACAAAAAGCGCTCTGTTCGGTGCTACACTTTGACAGAGCCGCTGTAACTTCAGACCCCGGCAGCTTAAAAGTAAGGTGGAGAGAAGTCAAACTTTCTGTAAAGCCTTCTAAATACTGTCTGTGTCTGGAGGTCTGCCTTTTTAGCTCTCCTTTTGTTGAGCGTTTAAGCTGCGTAATTATTTGACCTGCACTTACACAAGTTGTTCAAGGTAGTTCAGCGTGTCCTCTTTTCCCATAGATAGATAGATAGATAGATAGATAGATAGATACTTTATTAATCCCCAAGGGGAAATTAGTCGTCACAGTAGCAGCACCAATAAACTAAACACACGAGAATAAAAAATAAAATATAAAATACAGGGATGAAAGATATAGATGTATACAAGAAGTATACAAAGTAAAATATATATGTATATATGCATACACAATACAATACTAATGACTGCAGTGTAAAATTAAATTAAATATAAAAATATTTAACTCAAACCTGCACATTATAGTGTGAGCGTGTGTGTGTGTGTGCGTGTGTCTGTGCGTGTGCGTGCGTGTCAGACCAGTAACCCAAGAGGAGCCTTCGTGTTGGGCTGGACGTGGCTCCGTTTGACTGGGCCATCTGTTATTGTCCAGGGAGCTGCTGTTGAGTGATGTGCAGTAGCCTGCAACAGGACCAGAGGACATTCAAATGGCCGAATGCAAATGATGCGTAGGCTGCTGAGCAGTCACAAGACCGGACTCCGCTGCTCGACTCTCTCTCTCTCTCATCGGCTGCCTTCCATGACAGCCAATCTCATCCGCCACCGGAAAAATGCGTCCGCTGCCTCCAAGGAGTGGCGTGTTTTGACGTGTGTCTGTTACTGTGTTATGACGCCGTGTTCCGCACATTTCGTGGTTTGATCCATAATATGTTTCATTACGACATTAAAAAAAAGTAGTCACTCCCAGTGCTTGTTGGTGACTTTCCTCTCCATTTGTTTCAGTCATTGGGCGTAATGTATTTTTGCATACAGGATGATGCCACAGATACGGAAGAGTACCTGCCCAGGCACTTATCCCCAAGAACAGTCTCTCTAGCCACTACCAATGTGGTCAGAAACACTGTCCATCAGGCTGTCAGTCACACAAATGCACGAGATGCGCACATGGCAGACAAAACTGTGGTTGGCATCGCGCTTCTGATTGCTGCGCTCCAGTCTGCACCCCCCCCCAAAAGAAAACCTAATGTGCAATCTACCAGAACAAGTGTCATGCATTTACTGCGGGGTTTTTGATTTATTATAGACCTGGGAACTGCCCAGCACTTGTGTTGTTGGCCACCGAACATTGTTCAAGGGCACTTTGACAGTAGATGTTGAGGAGGAGAAGCATTTCTCATCACTGACTCACGGCCTTGCACTTTGTCAGCCCAGGGAGGATTCAAACTGGAGACCCCCCCCCCCCTCCCTATCCTTTGGCCACAAGCTCAATTCCATAATTGTTTCGGGCTCTGTAATGTTAGAGTGGAGCGTTCATTAAGCAAAATTATTGTTCTCTTTTATTGTTTATTTATTGAGACACTCTGGACTAATAACGGACCTGCTGCTGTTATTGGGAGGAGATTTTCGCCGTGGCAGCAGTTATGTTGTGAATTTCAATTTCGGACTAAAGCATTTTTCTCCGATTGATGAGACAAAGACCCAATAGGAGGTTAGTCAATGAGTCCCGATCAAAGTGTTTGAAAGGATCGGTTTTCGGTATTGACCCGGCTCCTCCTCACTGCTAATCTCACACAAGTATTACAGACTGCAGTGTTGTATGCACAGCATGGCCAGGTTGCATATCATTTGAATTTGAATGGAAAATGTCTTGCAGTTATGACAAAGACGTCTTGAGCTGTAGTAATGTGTAAACAGATTTATGTAGAAACTAAATACAAAAACGGACTATTAGGGCCGCACAATTATGCCAAAGTAATAATCACGATTATTGTTGATCAATTCTGTGATAGCGATTATTTATCAGGATTAATCATTGGTTTTAGGAACAAATTATTTCTGACCCTTTCAAATTTGTTAAATTCCTGCCTATAAACAAAGCTTTGCATAGAAATATGACTTCATAAGGAACTTTCATTTTCAGCCAACAGGGAAAAAGAGTAATACTCAACATATTACTCTTCTACGCTGCACTGCAGAGTAGAAGAGATAATCGGTAAAGTTTCTCACAGGCAGCCACTATGCATGACGGCTCCTCAAAAGTGGAGCGAAAACATCTGGATGGCCGTTAAGGAAGTGCTTGATTGGTTGCACACTAGACTTTTCTACGAGTGCAGCTTTATACATTTAATTGTGGGTTACCTGTGCAGCCCTGATGAACATGGGAGGTTAGAACTGCCAGTGGGGCTCCACGTCCCTCATGTTAAATCAGCACCGTAGGTGTGTACATGTGTATTTTATTCTGAACTAGAACACCCAAATAAAGAGGTCAGAAAACAAGGCATAAAACTGGTCAGTTCTGCGTTCTGAAATGCGGTCCCTGTGTGGGCAGGTCAAGAGCCTCTCTTGTGAGCTGTGCAGAAGATGGAGTCATTTTTTATTTTAAGGGCTCTCAGAGCAGCACTATCTCATTTTGAGACAATCACTCCGGGCTCCTGTTGGTGCTTCTGTCACGAACAGAAGGCAGCCAAAGTTGATGGGCCTCATTCTGATGACGAGGCAGGAACCGCTAAATGCGTCTCTCCGCTGCCATTGCTCCCCGGCGCTGGGATGACGAAATGCTGGAGGGGAAGAAAGATGGACGTCTCCCATGCAAACCCCTGAGGGCTACGCTAGCCAGAGCTCATCTGTTGAATGACATTGCTCTCTTAGCCCCCCCCTTTCCCCCTTACCTCCAACTCTCCATCCCTCTGCCTTTACGCCTCGCGCTTCCCCTTGGCCTTGGCGCAATGACAGGGCCCCTCAATTATCCTCGCCGATTGATCGCCGCTGATTGCAATTGCTGTGAATTATTTAGACTTTGCAGAAATTGCTCACTGAAAGGGGAGGGAGAACGAGAAAGAGAGAGGCGGGGTCAAATTAATTTACCCACATGACATATCGGCCCGTTTGGTAAACAACAGCTGTGGAAGCCTAAGTGTGCCGATCAATGAGGCGGAGCAGGGAGACAAACGCCATCGAGCTACTGTGTCGCGGCGGCTACGGAGCTGCCGGCGACTCCGCCGTCCCTCCCCTCCTGATACGTTAAGTAAAGACTGAGGAGATGTAGCGGGGAGGAGCAGGCCTCCTGGGTGACGTCAGCTGAGCGGACTCTTTTCGCTGTCCACCGGGGCTGTAGAGGTGCAGCAGGAAGGTGTTCTCCAGCGTTGTGGGGAGGTGTGCTTGCTAGGATGCTGCAGTCAGACGGCCAATGTCGCAGGCGTGGAAGAGTCTGTAGGGGGGGTGCAGCAAAAGTGATGTGGGCAGATAAATGCTCGACCCAGCCCGTGTGAACACGGGATGGATGGAGTCTGCCATGTTTTTTCACGGAGGAGAAAGGCGGCAGGAAATCGTCCGCGTGCTGGTAGCGTTTCACCCGCTACTCTAAGCATGTTCGTAACTCAGTCTGAGAGAAATCAATGGTCGGTCTGGAGGACGTTGTGTCACGCCTTGCTCAAACCAAGCTGCTCCTAACAGGAATCAGACAAGGCCACTGTCCCTGCCCGGTCCCTCCCACCCCGTGTGCGCATGCTAAATGCTATTTGTGTATTAATGCATATGTCCCTGACATGGCCTAAGAGGCCTAAGGGTTTGAGGGCTAGAACACCGGGTCACAATGTCCAGGGAGGGAGGCCGGCTGTTACTCAACTGTGTCTTATTTTAACCAGGTTATGTGGCGGGAGTGCAGGGGAGAAGCCGGGGCTAAGTGAAAATGCCACTCATTCCTGAAGAGTCCCTGGCCTCGTCAAGGTTAGTGGCTTGTCTTTGTAAGTTGAGGGATTGATGCATGAGCCTGTCTGGCGCTGAATTCAAAGTCCAAAGCTGTCACAAGCAGCAGCTCCCTCCCTCTCTCTTTGCAGGCTATCACAGGGCCCCGTCCTTCCCAACTTCTTAGCAGACTGTCCTTTTGGGAACCTTGAGCAGCCCAGGCAAGGACACGGCGTCTGGTGCAGTATGCCTGTGCAGAGGGGGAGGCTTTACGTAACGCTCTGCTTTATTAAACATGGCTGTATGACTTTTCTGACACGGAGCAGTGCGGTGCCGCTCGACTCGCGGCGCATGTCTTCCCCGCCCCCGCCCCACCCCCGGGCCCTCCTGGGCAAGGAGGGGGCAGAGAGATTCCTGCAACTTAATTATATCTCCCTCTTTTTAAAAGCTTTCGTTTGAAATTAAATTTTCCCAGGCAATTAACTAAAGAGGAGTTTTCAGGATTTATGAATGAATGAGGGATATATTGCACTGGATGACAGGGAGAGAGGGGGTGGAGGTGGGGGGGAGCAGGGGTTGCGTATGCGGTATATGCGTGAGGTGGTGGATTTATTTCCGTTCCAAAACAGGTGAAGTTGGGGGGGGGGATCGATGGTCACATTTTGCACCTGAGAGCTGCTCGGCTCATGTCCACCAGTCTACTGTCAATATTTGGGTTGTTTTCACATTGCTTGGCTCTGCTGGATTGGTGGAAACTCGGGACTGGGGTTTCCCCTCTTCCTCATTCACTCACACCCACATCCGACAGAAGCTGGATGTCACCCGCCGCACGATGTTATTTGCCGCACCCCCCCGAATCCTTTTGGCTTCGAGCTGTAATTGTGTAACTTTTTGGCTTCTGGTGATGAGCTGAGTGGTTGCTATGCAACAAGGGACCTGTGCGGGTGGCCGTGGAGAGTGGAAGCAGTGCGAGTTCAGATGGATCTGCAGCACTTTAGTCTCCGATGGAGGAATGTGGCCGAGTCCCTCTTGAAACACCTTATATCGTGTTTCTACGAGCAAACCGATTGGTGTTTCGTCCAAAAGAGTCTCGAGGCGCTTAAAGACTGGCCCTGTACTTGCTCACAGAAACCTTTCACTCCATTTAACATTGTTCAATTAATCCAAAAAAGACTCATTGCACTTTAAATACTAACATCGTTTAACAACATGGTTAAATAATGTCTAAATATCTTAATAAAAAGACCCCAGTACCCCTCTTCCCCTGAAAATGGCTTCTGGAATTTCCCGAAAACACTCCATCCTTTTGTGAACCGCCAGCCTGCTTGTGAATCCATTAGCGAGGTGGCGTCCTCACTAGAGCTGGGTAAACAGACCGAAAAGACCGCGGCTCGAGAGTGCAGCTTCTTCGGAACCGCATTAGTCGCCGGCCAGCGGCGTGGAGCTATTTGAGAGGAGATGAGGCGGATGACTCCGGGCAGCCGTATGACCTATTACTTTGGGAAAATGGACTTGTGACCAAATATTGCTTGCTCATACTCCTGCTCACCCCTCTGCCCTTGAGCAAAGGCAATTAACCCGGATTCCTTTCGTAAATATCCAGCTGCAGCAACGCAGGGAGATGTGCAAGAGTGATAATCGCGTAAGTGACTTTGAATAAAAGTGTCCACTAAGCAGGAAGATTAATACGGCTAATAGAATAATAGCTTGTGTTTTCAAGTTAGCAAGGAGTGCTGAACATGTAGAGGAGTATGTGCCCCCCCTATCTGTGTCATCTCTCTTTGTGTTCTCCTCCACACACACACTTCCCTTCTTTTCCTGTGGCATTAGGTGAGACCGTGACCTTGACCTGACTGCCAAGGCGGTTTTTTAAGCAACTCTCCAGAAGGAGAGGGGGGGGGGGGGCTGAAGAGTGTCACATGATTGGATCTCCAATCATGTGACACTCTTCAGCTCCCCCCCCCCCCCCCCACACACACATCCCCACCCTCAATCCTCTCTCCTGACCTTGTATGTCTATGAGGACGAGGGGGCGGAGACGTGTGTACATGCAGCTGCGTGGCGGGGGCCGCCACGGTCACACAGGGTCAAGGTCGCACCATGGAAGAGCAGCTTCCCCCCCCCCCCCGACAGAATTTTTAGAATGGCCGGCCACAAGTTTCCGTCCCCCGGTTGGGTTGAGTCATCCTCTCAGTTCTCAATCACTGATACCAGCATATGTCAGGGAAAGGTCGTCTCATGTCCAGAGTGATTCATGTCCCGAGTGAGCTGGCTGCTAGCATTTGTGTTATTGCAGTTGCCTTCGCTCACTCCCTCCAGCTGCCCCGCTGTTTAAACCGCGCTGGCTCACTGTGTCTCGCGCTACTGCTCCCGCCTCAGAGTATTTTTATGTGCGACTACGGTAACATTTCTGCCCTCCGGATCTGTTCGCCATGTGGCTGGGGAAATCTGGACAGTCCACCCTGTTGAAGCAGGCTATAATGGATCCTAGTCTTTGTGCACATTGGGCCCTGGTGTGTCTTTCCATTGGAGTTGTAGAACTGGACCGTCAAAGGGAGTCCCTTTTCCCTTGAGGCCAACTTCATGCCTCCATTTGCCTCCATGTGTTGTGACACAAAACTAGTCCTTGAATCCCAGAGTGAGAGAAATGCTGCCTTTGCAACTTCACTTTTTAAAATAAGTATCCTTTTTGTTATGCGATTCTTCACGTTTGAATAAACGGCTGAAGTGTCACCGCATCATAATGTACCATAAAACATGAATTGGATCAAATAGAATTCAGCGAAATAAAAGGAGATGCACTTTTTTTTTTAAACACTCATCGTTGCGGCAACTGTAAATAAGCTTTTGATAATAATAGGAAAGTTCATCTGGTGATTTGTTAAGCGATGCCCTGATCTGAATGTAATGCAGTGTCTGACAGGAGAGGTTGCAAAGACTCATGTCCCGTCTTGTTTTCACATAAATGTCCTCTTTCTTTATTCTGCCACAGCATTTGAGCCAAATGTCAAGGATTCTTAAATGCTGTGGCGTTATGAGAAAAAACGACGAGATGTACTGCAGTCCTCCGCTTTATAAAAAAGAACTCATTGTGTGCTGGAAGGAGTGAACCATTCTGCAAGACGGCTGCCTTCAGTTGGTCAGGATGGACACAGAGGCTCGAGTAGGGGAGATACGTGATATGCATGCAGGGCATTCAGGAAGTAGTCCGGCCCCTTCCCTCTGTCCACATTTGTTCATCATGCAGCCTTGTGCTAAAGTACCTGAAATGTATTTTCCCCCATCAATCGACTCAAATTGTCCCATAGTGACAACGCAAAAACATTTGAGATATGTTTGCACATTTCTTAAAAATAAAAAACTGAAACAAGCACTCAGACCTTTAACTTAGCGCTTCTTTGAAGCATTTTTTTGGCAGCGTTTACAGCTTCCTGGATATGACGCGACAAGCTTTGCACACCTGGATTTGGGGGATTTTCTGCTATTCCCTCTGCAAATCCTCTGGAGCTCTCTTGAGTTTGAGTGGAGGCTGTCTACTTTCAGGTCTCTCTCTATCTCTCTCTCTCTGGCTTGGCCACTTCGAGGGCATCCTGATTTGTTTCCTTGTGTTTTGGGTCGTTGTTCTTTATGTCGTGGATGGCCACAGCGGGAATCAAACTCCGAATGTTCATAAGCCTTCCTTGATTGTGTGCAGAGAGTTGTCTTGTTTGAGGCAACACAAATAAAGGTGATCGCCTGCTAGGACTTGACATTTAAAATTAGAGAGACATTTTCTGCCTGGATACACCTTTTAACACACACACACACACACACACACACACACACAAAGCTGCCCAGAGGAACTTTAAGCCTTTGCAATTTTCAGCCTATCAGAGGTCCTCTTGTATAACTATGTTATGCCGAAAGAGAGCAGCGGAGGTTATGGAAGATACAGTAAGGGCCTTTATACACCGGGAGCGTGACGATTAAACAAAATAAGAATATTTAAAAAAATTCACGCAGACTGAGGACCCACCAGCAGGACCCCTGTTGCCAAGGAGCAGGGTCCGCTACGTCAGTCAGCAAAAAAATATTAGATTTGATTGAATTTCCTTTTTAGCGAAATTCTCCGAGTTCATTTTTGTTCCCTGTAGTAAACAGTTCCACAGAGTGTCCAGGGCTTTTATTTTGAATGGTTAGAAAATAAGGCATCGATGAGGTCTGCGCTGCCTTCGTCAAGGTTAATAGGAGTAACACAGTTTGCCGTCTTTGTTTGGACTACTAGTTGTTCTCCACTGTGGTGTACACCTTTAAACTGTACATTCCTCACATTGCGATTGGTTGCTGCCTTTATTGAGGCGGTGCGTGGCTTTTGGCTTTTTCCTCGTAGTACACTCTCTTTGTGGAAGAACTGGTGACAAAACCATTTCAAAAAAGGATCATGGCAATGCCGATTGATAGCATGAAAAAAAGATTCTTAAAGCTTGTATAAAATGTGAGATCTTTTATTGTTACACACACACACAAATACCCACATTCTCACACCTGGGATTAGCACAGAGGAGCTGTGTTACATCTGAGGCTGGCACAAGAGCCAGATGAATGTGGTTTATCCAGGGTCTCTCTCTCTCTCTCTCTCTCTCTCTCTAAGCCACCTTCCATTCAGCGTTGACCTTGGTGCTTATGCGGAGGCAGGGCTTGACCTACATTCACCCCTCAACTGGAACTAGAACCTCTGTCAGTCCCCCCCACCCTCGTCAAATAAAGAGACCCGACACTCCGACTACGCTTTCTCCAACGACCATTTTGCTTCCTGCAGGTTGCACGTTTGATGGCAGAAAAGTACGGCCCGGCACGACCCCGTTCTGGCAGCAGAGGGAAGTGGAGCAGTGGGCTCCATGACTCGTCTCAGAGGCACCGACATCTCTGTGTGCACTGGGTCACCATTAGCACGCAGGGGCTTAGCACTGGGCCGGTGAGAGTTTAGCGGCGGGTCAACCTTCCTCCTGTTTTTGTAGTGCGGAGTGTCAAACCGTGGCGGATGCAAATGAGCACACACGCGAACACGTAGCGGCTGGCATCTGGTGGGACTAATGTTCTAGTGCGGGGCAAACTGTGTGTCACCAGGGCGCTAACGTGAGGCACAGTGAGTCTGTGTGAGAGGGGTTGGCGTTACAAATATATATATTATATACATGCTGTGGTTGTATATAATTATAATCAGTTCAGTCAAAGGGGAAGGGTGATCATTAAATGTCACTCACTCTGACAGATATAGCTCTCGAACAGAAGCTAAACAGTGGTTGCCAAGCAACGCCAAGGCACCAGAGTGAATGATGAATTCCTGGCCGGCGCATTAATATTTACATCGGCAGCCAAAAGGTGCAGCGTCGATTGGTCCCTCACAATGGCTTCAAGCAGCGATGCGAGGGGCGTTGCGGAATCTGTGTCACAAATGAGCGAAGTCCTCAGCCGCTGTCAGAGGAGCGCTCCCCCCCCCCCGGATACCGTTCACGCTTCGTTAATCCCGAAGCGTGAGCGGTACCCCGGTAATAGCGCGGCTTAACGGGGGGAGGGTTTGCATGAGAGCACTGTGCGGGGTCTTGGATACATCATGAGCTGTCCAAACCAGCGCAGAGGCATTGGGGGGGCAGTGTCGTGTGCTACCTGGCATTGGGGCAGCTCCCGATCGGCTGACCCCTGTAATGTCCCCTAGCGAGAGAGGCTTGGCGACATGCCATACCTTCACGGGGTGTTAGACGATTGCAAAAGAAAGCAGCGTGTTTTAAATAAGGCGGAGGCTCCATTTAGCATTCTGAGAAAGATGTGACATAATGGCCACCAAGAAGAGGAGCTGTAGAAATCAGGAGGCGGGGGCTGCGAGGGCGCTGCAAGGGGGCTGTAGATGGCGTTTAACCCTCGGGTGCAGTTGTTGCATCAAGGCGTAGGAGTGTTTCTGCCAAACACACAGCTGGCCCACTGATGGGGGTCGTCCCTCCTGTTCCAGAGGCCACAGAAGTGCATTGCCAAAGTGCAGGGACTCGTCACAGAGAAGGCTCTCTTTTCTTCTTCTTTTTTTCCACTTTTTTTCTTCTTTCTTTGTCTCCCTCTCTCTTCTACTGTCTCCCTCGATCATGCTCTGCAGCACTCCTTGCACGATGTTAGCGAGGAGGAGAGTGAGAGAGAGGAAAAGAAGAAAAGTGGGTCACGGCGACCTATTTTTTTTCCCCCCACAGTTCAGAGGCAGAGGGTGGCGGTGTTATCGTCAGTTAGACGAGGAGCAGGGCCTGATGGGGAGGCAGGGCCCTGTCGCGAGGACGCAGCCACTCAGAACTGGGTCAGCAGCAGAGGCTACGGCTTGTCATGCTAGGGGAGAAAAGCTGCAAATGAACCGTAGATTATACACCCCAAACTGAGGGCCGAGGTCTCTCCTCGCTCCCCAGAAGCATACTTCCAAAAAAAAAGGAAAGAACACACCCATGTAAGCCTTAAAGTAGTGCATGAGCCTCTGAAGCGCTATAGCTCCAATACGTCCCCCCCTTCACCTTCTCAGTCTGCAGTAATAGCGTTTGATTACCGCAGTCAGACCCGACGAGCTCGGAGCACCGTTCTGTTCACATTTCCCGTCCCCTGGCGCGCGGGCTGCTGTTCTATTCCTAAATGAAGGCCCCTCTGACCCTCTCTCACAAATTCGCCGGGCTCTAATTCAGGTCAGGTTATTTACTGTACCGAGTTCCGCTGTAGTTTAGAGACGGACGAGTGGCCTCTTTGCATATCATGTGCCAATGCCAGACATGCGAAGAGATCATTTGCATACATGAGCCCTCGTTATTATTCTGACCAAAAGGACCAAATAGAAGAAGAAAAAAAAACTGTCTTCTGGCGAACTTCTCAAAGGAACACGGATGGCTGAACCAGATCCAATATTGATCTTTAATTTGAGAAGAAGTCTTAGTGGGGAGAAGAGATGTTAGGAATGCAAACAGGTCATGATTAATACCTATTTTATAGTGCTGTGAAAACATCTCCTCCAACCTCTGGAATTATTCAAGTTCCTCACAACGTTACTAGTTAACCGTTGCTTCATTTTTACTGAACAGAGCTTGAAAGCATCATAATGAAACTCAATGTAGCTGAAATAATGATATCTTTATTTTCAGAGCAAAACAAATGTAATATTTAATTAGTTAATTATTTTAATTGGTATTTATATACTAGTAAAACTATAGATATATATCTAGATATTATTATTATTTTTTAATTAAAAAAGGAAAGCTATTATCAGGATAACTAGTCAGATAGGCAGTGCAATAAAGTAGAGTTAAAAAGATATTTGTGTATGACTGTGTGTATGTATGACTACTGGACTCTGGACTGTAAAGCGAGTTTGGGTGTCTAGAGAAGCGCTATATAAAAAATATTTTAAAAATCAATGATTATTATATTTAAAAGAAGCCACTGACTCAGCTTGCCTTGTTTCCTCGGGCAGGAGGTTCAGGAGCCAGCCCCCCTTGGTCGAGCTGAGAGACTGGAATACACGGAAGGCCCGAGGATCCGCCCAAAGTACGAGCAGGGATAAAAGATCTGAGATGTATAGCGGACTCTGACCCTCGGTGCCCTGTAAGTAATGACAAGAAGCTTGACATGGACCCTAAAACGTCTTTTAGCGCTGTTGTTTAGCCAAGCCGCCCACAGCCCGGTACCTACGACGTGGCGTGATGGCGTGGAACGTCAGGTTTGCAGAACTCTGGCCTCGACGAGGTACCAAAGTAGCGATGCTTGTGAATCCCCCAGCTGGGGGTGGGGGTGGGGGGGATTTTGCCTGTGTCGATGTTTTGGCAAACTGCCCGTAAGCCACGGGGGCAGACATTATCCGCAGCCAGCATATATATTGTTTTGATATTGATTTGAATACGGTCTGTGTCTTCATATTCTCCGTGTCTTCTGCGTCTCTGACATACAAAGCGGGATAAACACTGGTTTTGATCTCTTCCTCACAAATAATTGCCGTGCCTATTGTTTTGAGCTTGAATAGAAAAGGGGAAAAAACAGACAATCGGGGCTTATTCCTGCATCAGAGTCTGCTCATGGAGCAATGTAATTTTCAGGCAACAGAGCTCACTCGTATTTCACTATGTGGAACAAATCTGCCTGTAATGAATCTCCCAGGACCCTGTGGTGCCTCCACAACCGAGTCTGTTTTTTTGGTTCTGGAGGGGGGGTCTATACTGGGCCTTTTTAGTATCTCAACTCCCTGATATGAAAACTAGATTTTAGTTTGTGATTGCATTCTACAGCAATCAAACATGTGGTTCATTAGAGTTTGTATCACTATATTAGATCAAGCAGACAAAAAAACAGACCCATTAGCCAAGGTGTCGCAGTTGCAAACATAACCTAATATCCCGAGGTGGAGCTAAACATGGCGGAGGATGGGTGGATCGGATTAGCAGTGCGACTCCGGTGAGCTACAGGCCCCCGGCCCCTCTGGAGAGCCCTAACACTCGGGGGGGGGGGGGGGGCAGCGGACCCGTCTCCTGTTATTCTTAGCCCCCGGAGCTGCATGTCTCCGTGCAAAAGCCCCTTAACGCTAATTGAGGAGACTGCTCATGGCTCACGTTGCTCAACGGCAGCCTCTGAGGGGGAGTGCGCCGTCTGCCTTTCCGCGTGTGAAGGTGAGACACGCTGATCAGCAAACCAGTCAGAACCAGTACTTGGCCACTCCAGTCAGTGTTTTTTTTTCTTTCTTTTTTTGGTAATACGTAGCCACCACAGTGCCTTTAGCAGATGGTTTCCAGCAGGCCTCTGTGTGACATGTGATAACATTACAGTTTCAAAAAGGTCAGGCATGAAGTGAACCAGCAGGAGGGCTGGGCCGGTCTCAGAGTGCCCAGACCTCCAGTACAGTCGTCTATACACACACACACACATACACACACACACAGGCTGTGTAGTGTGTGTGCTTGTTTCGCTCAAAATAAAAAAGCCCTTTTTCTTCTGAATTTTAAAACAACCAACACATTGCCTCTAACGGGGCATTGCAAACAGTTACTGTATCACTTGAACCCCGTCGCAAGGAGGGTGTCACAATCTTTGCACGTGTATTAAAATGAAACCCCTGACCAAAACAACCCTTCTTTTTGCCTTTTACAGTCGACTCAGCTCTCATGCAAGAGCGGAGCCAGACTTTGGTCTATGCACCATGGTGTTTACTTAAAAAAAAAAAAAGGTCTTCATTCGGGGGACCCGACGGGTCATCATCAACCTGTCAAAACACAGGCTCCTGGGCGCGCCCCCCTCTCGTAGTCGGAGAATCCTGATTGGCCGGCGCTCATCCTTGGAGCGGAGGGGTTGGGGTTTGTTTTTTGTAAGCTCCAGGTCGGCGTGTGCCAACGGCTCGCAGCGGAGCGGGGAGGGAGAAACGCTCTGGTATTTCCTAGTATGTAAACAACACTTCTGGTCTGGATGGCCACCTCATCACGCAGGTGTATTCTGTAAAGTGACACCCCCCACTTCCACCCCCAATCCTCTTTCCCTGAAACGGCGTGTGCATTAAGGAGGTTTAAAAATAAATCAGTCCAGGCCGGTCAGTCATTTTGAAATTCTGTTTCCATCTATCTCGTCCGACAGCGAGGTTAAAGATGCAGCATTCTGATACATTTCTTCCCACCACGGGGAACAGATAAGAAGTGGCGTAGATTGAATAAAAGAGCTTTGGAGAAAGTGGGGTGGGGGGTGTAGGAGGAGGGCTGAGATGTCTATCAGGCCGCGTGAAGTTTTTTTTTTTTGTCTCACAGATCCAGTTCAAGGGCGCCCGCAGGCGAGGCAGCTCTCACTCTTGCCAACGCTGCTGCTCAAGGTCATATGAGCCAGCCCTGTGACATTAAAGAGGAACAGGAAAGGGGAACCGAGGGAGGGGGGCAGAAACCATCAAAGCACAGACATGCACAAACACACACACAAAGAGAATTGAGTTGTAAGGGAAAAAAATGGCCTTTAACTCCTCGAATATCTTTCTGTGACTTCTCTGCACTGCCGTCTGGGTCCACAGTGGATTAATTTTTTTGTGAGGGCAGGAGCTTTTTAAGGGCTGTAATGAGGGTGTCTTATTCTCTCTGCTCGGAGCCAAGAGATGCTTGGCTAACTGCTTTGTAGTGTGTGTGTGTGTGTGTGTGTGTGTGTGTGTGTGTGTGAGAAAAAGATGGTTATTTAAAGGGCCAGTGATCTAGTGGCGGACGCTTCCAAAAGCTCTTCAGCTGAAGGTTGACACTATGAAGTGGGTTTTTAGCTGACCAAAGAGCACAACTGTTGTTTAACAGGTACAATTTGTCATCGTTCTGATGATGTCCAAGCCTGCAAAACTATGTTTTCCTGCACGCCTAGTCAGTTCCGAAAGTGTTTATTTGAACGAGTCAGGAATGGTTGCATAAACGTGGGGTATGATGGGTTTCAGGAGGCGTAAATAACGAAATGAATGACGGCTGAGTTTCATTTAGCTGCTTCAGTCTCAGGGTCCATGTATTGTCATGCTGGCTCACTATCACTGCTCACTGGGACACTTAGAATCTAGAGAAAACAGTAAAACCTGTGTCTTTCCTACTATGACAAGTCAATAGAGCGATTATTACACCGTAATGTGCCTTTATTTTGCTAGTTGTCTGTTAACTCAGGAAAATAATAATAACAAAATTTGGCACAAACATCCACTTGATTAGGTAATGGTGGTGACCGCTCAAATCAACTTTTTGGGCCATAACTCAAGAATGAATGTGCTAATTATGACAATGTTACATAAGAAAACACGATTAAGTAATGTAATGGATGTAAACTGCAACATGACAATGGCTGACTACCTTCAAGATGGTTCTACTTTTTGACCGGTATGTGATAGATTATGATAAAAAAAAGAAATATTTAATCATCACTGTTGCCACACAGCGGTTTTCCATCTGTAGTCCCTCCACAGATATTATAAAGTCAACCTGTTATTCAAAGGCTGTTTCTGTACACATTTCAGTCAATCAGGCATCAAGTGCGCTCATCACTGGATGTCGTGACGTCGCACCAAGAGAACAAAGAACGTCGTGTGAACTTGCTCGTCCACTTTTTTTTTACATTGTAGCCACGTGTCCATCGGGTATCGACTTGCAGTGCCCATTACACAGTGGCTGCCCGCTGAGAGAGGCGTCTCGTCCTCCGACAGGTGAGAGACGGCCTTCAGAGGACGTGAGATCAAGTCCCTGTTGGTAGCAGAATGCTGTACTGAATAATAATGAGACGCTACAGGTAAACGGGGTAAAACATGTAACTCATAGATATCAACTAGAAACTGACATAAAGACAATTATTTATTGTGTTACAAGTGAAAAGTATTTAAATGAGGCGTTTTATTATGAAATACCTTTAAATTTGCATTAATCTCTTTTAAATAATGGATAAAGCCAGGTTCCAAAGTCTTGTTTCATTTTGTTGACATATTAGAGTCAACGGTATTTTTAAGAGGGGATTTTAGATCTCTATTTAGTAATAAAATATTGTATAAATGAGCATCATATGAACAAACGCCTCTGTGAAAATCCTCAGAATACAGAAAGGAATGAAAGTGTAATGTTTGGGGGATGTCGGAGCTGCTGAAGTGAGATTTATGGATCAGTCTGAGAAATAACTCTTTTGAAAAAACAGCCATTAACATACCTGCAAACTTGTCACCTTTCGGTGAAATTCACCGTTTTGAACTCAAAATAGGTCATCCACGTGAATCGTGGAGATCCGAAGAGTTTTTGTTTTTTGAGTTTGCAGGTATGCTTTAAAGAGATGTTTTATTAAATTATAATATGAAGACCCTACAGTTAAATATGGTAAAATAAAGAACTATCAACATGAAACTTCTCCCATTGATTACTGTCACTAAGACAGAGTTTTCTCAATGTTATGTTTGCGTATGCAAATTAGGGCCATATTTAAAGATGAATGTACAGACACAAAGTAGAAAAGAAAACACCTGAATATGTCTTTAGGATGATTTATTTCCTCTAGTCTCAAAGAAAACGATCTATAAATCAACATGAAGAACAGGATTTTGGTCTGCAGTGTCTCTCCTTAGGAGAACCACTGGCTCACCACCTGCTCCAGTCCAGGGGCTTTGCCATGTAGCTGACCTCCCTGTGTCTAGTGAAAAGACCTTCACTCAGTAAAGTATCACACTATTAATAGAATCCAGTTATTATTGTATACAGACCAACAATTTAGCCTTGTTTTTACCTCTAGACTAATACTGTTTTTATCATCCTTAGCCAGAGATGAGAAACACCTCCTCACCTAAGATTTCACACAAAATACAATGGATTGGTAGAGAAGTACAAGGTGAAAGTAATGGGACTGACTTTTGTTTGGGACAAAGATAAAGCTATGGTTTCTGGAATTCTAAATTCCCTTGTAGATGTAAAAACGTACAGGCAGACATCGTATAAGTCCACAAAGTCAGTCTCTCCGGCCGCTAATGGAGCCGCTTTGGGCCATGCATCAATATGACATCGCAGATTACAATCGTTAGACTTTGGGAGCACTTTAGGTACTTTCAGTGCTGGAGGAGCGGAGCAGGAACTGGCCGACAAAACACTGAGTCATTATAATAACAATCAAGAGAGGTGGGTGGAGCCGTGCGGGGAGACAGCCCAACAGAAATGACTCCAGTGCTCTCAGAAGGCCTTGTGGTGTGTCTGTGGGACCTGATAGGGGCGTTCAGTGACCTTAATAAACATCAGTTTCTTTAGTCTCATGGCTTACCTTGTCCTATTTCATCATCACAAAGTAGAGGAGGAGGGCTAGATTTTAGTTTATATATACACATATACATATACAATGTTTTATGTTATATTTTATTTAGACTATAGCGAAATAAATGGTGTTTAATGTCAAATTCAATGTATTTATACATTTATATTCTGTACAATCAAACTACTAGTATTTTCTCTATTGTATAACTGGAATCCGTTCCTGATTACACGTTACTCAGCGGCAAAAGTCGTGCGTCTCGTTGCTTGCCCGCCCTGTCAACAGTGCCCCGGCCCCCCCTCCCAGCTTCTGCATTGAACCTGTGTCGACATGGAGGCCTTGTGGTGTAACGAGCAGGTAGCCTAGTGTTTGGGGGGATTTACTGAGCGTCAACAGCTAGCTTAGCATCACACATCCTCCAACTCTAAATAAACCCAGGTGATCCCGACTGTACCCGTCACTGTTGTTGGAAAGCCTGCAGACAACTCACAACATGTGATAACTCTACCCGTCTGCAGTGTGTGAGTCCTGCACCTCGATGGAAACAGCACAAGAATAGAAGGAAAACAAACTCATGTATTAGTGCAGCAGAACACAGTTCTAATGACAGAAATCACAACAAAACAAACACATTGTTTACCAGTATTAGAAAATAAAATGGAGGCGCCACAAGATATACATATTTAACTACTTACATTTCTACAAGCTCAACTAATATTTTCTCTTGGCCCCTTTAGTCTTTTCAAGACAGTCGAGCCTTCACTGAGTGTTTGTCAATTGACCGTCTGTCTCAGTAATTCATAGCTTCACAGTTGCACTGAGAAGGGCAGCATTTTATGTTTTTGACAGAATTTTGTTAGCGCAAACGGTATAGTTTTAAATTTTAAATTACACGCATTGAATAAAGTGACAAAGAAAAAGAAAGAAAGCACCAACTGTGTTACTTCTCCTGCCAAGCAAGCAGTTGTTACACAGGATGTGTTCATGGACGGTGGGAAACTTGTAAATCTGACAATATTGTCAGTTTTACAGCTCGTGGCTATGATAAATGGTGTTATTGTGGGGAGCTTTCTGCTGAAACCCTGTTTTGAAAGCCGGGTTCAGAGGGCTAACCCCACCACCACCACCTCAACCCCTTCTCCAAGTTAGTACGTCGGTCTGTACTGGACGACTAGCTCGATGCACAGAGACAAAAGATGCGTGACTGGGATAAGTAACTGCAATGTAACCTGTAATCAATGAATCATTCAGAAACAAAATGAGAGAGTGTTGGTACCTTGGAACAGGTCACTTCGAGTGATTAATAATAAATTGCAGCAGGGCGAGTCTGGTCTGTGGAGCGTTGCTCGGGGAGTTCAGTGTTTATCCCCTTTGCATGCTCAAACTACATAAATGCGACCGGTCTGCGCTGTCCTCCCCTCCATTCTGTGTGTGGAGCAGGGAGGACGCGTGTCCCCCAGGCACCTGGAGCTCAAGGGCGGAGCAACATATGCATCCAGCCTGCATGACATCTAGTCTAAGTCTCCATGAACTGTACTTTGTACTCAGACAGGATTTACGGGATAAGTGTCCCTCGCACTTGTGATGAAATCCTTTCTAACAGCAACTACTCAAAGCTGGATATTGAAGCTCCACTGAACCCTTGTGAATGTTGACATTTAAGGTGGAACCAAGGAAAGGAAAGGGTTTCCTCGCGCCTTGCTCAGTCCCCCCCTCGCCCCTTTCCCCCCCGGCACCATTTTGACTATTTCTTTTGATTAAACGGAGGAAGTGTGTTAGACCAAACAATCAATTGGTGCGGGGCTGGAGTCCTGAATCGCTCCAGTGTAAACCCCCAGTAGGCCACTCCTCCCTGATCATCTCATCCATCTTGTGGTTACAAATAAGAGAAATGGCCCCGGTCTCATTTTAAGAGTTGTTCCTCTTTCATCAAAATTCACTTGTATCCTCAAAAGTCAGCCATGCCTCAGATAGCAGTTATATATGTCTAATCTGTAGTTGAACCCCCCCCCCCCCCCCCCACACTCTCTGTGTGTGTGTGAGAGAGAGACAGCTGCCTAATTGGGCATTCTCCCCTTGTCTGAGGGCTGCCTCTCTCTCCTCTCCTCTCCCTCCTCCTCTCCTCTCCCTCCTCCTGCCCGGGCCGGGGCTGCTGACGAATGGCAGCGGATTACAGATGAGGACACGGTGACCCGCCTGACCTTGCTGCACAGCCGAGAGGGGAGGGAGACAGAGCACTAGGAGTGGGGCGGACGGGATTCTGGGACGGCAGAGGGGCAGGATGGGTGGCGGTGGGCAGCCTGACAGGTGGCAGGGCGGGCAGGCGGGCGGTTGATGAGGCGAGTGACAAGCGTGTCACATGACGGCTACCCCCCTCCTCCCTCTGTCCGTGTCAGTATGTCAAGGGCACGAACCCCCGCTGGCACGAGCCCCCGCTGGCAACACCCACACACACTTTTGTGTGTATATATTTTTTATATATTTCCCCTCTTTTATGTGTTTTTACACGTCTCCATCAGATGAGCAGTTTCTACGTGACCGCTGGCTCGCCTCCGCTCCCCCACCCCGCCACCCCCCCTCAGGGGGACCTCGATGCATTCGGTCAAAAGTAGGCGGCGGATTCTCAGTGTGGTGAATTTTAATTTCTGCGCGCACTGTAGATATTTCCATGCTCCCCCCAGCAGACCCCACCTTCCCCGCTGTGTGTGTGTGTGTGAGACTGCCAAGGTGAGGTTGTGTCCTCTTGTTAAGAGCGATTAATGGCACTCGTTATGTACATAATGAAATATCCCTGCTGATGCATAGGGTAGTGTTGTCTCTCTATTTCCCCTGTTTTACACTCCTAACGCCTGTACACACACCAATAAATATATATATATTAGTGCTGTGAAAAATAACGCGTTAATTCAATTTCAGGTTTAACTAGTTTTTTTTTTTTAACGCATTTAACGCATGCGCAGAATGAGCTTCCAATCCGTCTGTTGTTGGTCGTCGGGACGAAAAAAAAGTCACTTGCAAAATGAGCTTCCAATACACCACTTCAATCTGAACTATGTCCGCTCTCATGCAGACGGTCGTGCTGTTCATCGGTAATGATCCTTCCGCAGGTTCACCTACGGAAACCTTGTTACGACTTTTACTTCCTGTAGATCAGGGTCTCAACACGTCGATCGCGACCTGCCAGTCGCAGTGTTGGTAGATCGCATGACATTAAAAAGATTGGCCCGCCCCCTGACATGTTCTCTATAGCACGTCTTTGTTCTTTTATTAAACTAAACGTCTGTTGTTGATCGTATCTCCACAGCAGCATGTCATTTCTGTCTCTTCGCGTTGCGTTAACACTTATCGATCTCCGTCTCGCGCGCCACAGAGCTCCGTGCGCGCGCATCGGGACCGAGCAAAAAAAAAGTCACTTGTCAATCTGTCCACCTGTCCGTGTCGGTGAGGTTTCAGCTTTGCAGCGGTGTCCCCGCCGTCCCTTTCATCACAGCCCAGTTCATGAAGAAAACCCACACAGTCAGTTTGCCTCAGCAGCTGCTAGAGGAAGACTAGAGGCCTTTAGATTGTATCATGGTGGAGTTAATGGTTGACAAACAAGAGGAAAATGTTCTGTTTAACCCTCCTGTTACCTTTACATTTACTAACATATTTTACCCTCAGGGTCAATTTGACAATTAAAACCTCCAGAAAATTATTAGAATTAATATTGCTTCCCAAGTTTAAGTGTGAGGTACTTTATGTTTGTTTGTTGACTACCTAAATAGCCCTTTAAATAAATAAAAAAGTTGATATTTCTTATATGTTTGACACAGTGAAAAACAGCCTAGGGTCAAATTGACCCCAAAGAACACCGACATTAAACATTGAATGGGGTCAAATTGACCCGAAAGGTAACAGGAGGGTTAAACATTCTGTTTAGGATGAAGATGTATTAATGTTCCATATGGAAGAAAACTGCTAAAGAACTGCTGAGTTGCAGCACCATTGTATAGAAGAATGTATAAATGTATATATCCGTCTTTTGTCATAAATCTCTATGTTCTCACAAAATATACCGAGAATATCGGTAATATGTGATTAATCATGATTAATCCACAAAAACCTGTGATTAACCCGATTAAAAATTTTAATCGTTTCACACCCCTAATATACAGGACTGTCTCAGAAAATTAGAATATTGTGATGAAGTTCTTTATTTTCTGTAATGCAATTAAAAAAACAAAAATGTCATGCATTCTGGATTCATTACAAATCAACTGAAATATTGCAAGCCTTTTATTCTGATTTATTGCTGATTATGGCTTACAGCTTAAGAAAACTCAAATATCCTATCTCTAAATATTAGAATATCATGAAAAAGTATACTAGTAGGGTATTAAACAAATCACTTGAATTGTCTAATTAACTCGAAACACCTGCAAGGGTTTCCTGAGCCTTGACAAACACTCAGCTGTTATAAATCTTTTTTTTACTTGGTCTGAGGAAATATTAAAATTTTATGAGATAGGATTTTAGAGTTTTCTTAAGCTGTAAGCCATAATCAGCAATATTAAAAGAATAAAAGGCTTGCAATATTTCAGTTGATTTGTAATGAATCCAGAATGCATGACATTTTTGTTTTTTTAATTGCATTACAGAAAATAAAGAACTTTATCACAATATTCTAATTTTCTGAGACAGTCCTGTATATATATATATGTGTATATGTATGTATGTGTAACATTGAAGACGCTTTGTTACAGCCTCCAGGCAACTGGTATGTGTTCGATATGGTGTAACCCCCCCATCCCCTGTAAGCCGTTCTTCAAAATAAAAAACGAATGGGACTTAAGGCCCTGTCAATTCACAGTTCAGTTTGTCTCGTCCCCCCACCCCACCCCCGCTTTAGACACTGCACAACACTGCAGCTCCCTGCGTGACATGTGTTCTGAGAGAGATAGAGACGGGTGGCTCGCCACCGAGTCCTGCTCTGACTGGCGGAGTAAATTTAGATCTAATCTTCTTGTGTGTGTTCTTTTATAGCGGCGGGAATGTTCGCCGAACATCAGCTTTTAAATTGACCTTGTTGTGTTGTTTGCTCGTGTGTTTGTGTGCGTTTGTAGGACAAGACGCTGCTGGCTTCCCTATTGTATATGTGTGTGTATATGTGAATGTGTGTATGTGTGTGCACCAACACATTTCAGTGCCTGAGTCAAGCTGTGCAAGCTCTTTTAATCCCATGCCTCGGTGCATGTAGGCTTGATTAGTGGCAGCAGTTATCTGTGCAGAAGACATCCTGCCCTCCTTTAGCATTTGGTCAGGTCTAGGGCATTGGAGAGGTGGCGGTGGGGGGGTGGGTGTCAAGTCATGAGAGAGGTGAAGGAGAAAGGCAGGGGGGTTGGAGGGATGGCGAGAAGAAGAGGGGAGGGCGGGAGGCCTGATTAGTATTCTGGAGGAGCTCTCCTGCCAGTAGAGCAAATTGATTACTGCACTTTACCTGTATCGGCCTCCACAGCTAAGGATGACAAGGTACGGGGGCTTCATGTGTGTCTGCGTTCGCCTCCCAACCGCTGCAGAGTAGGTGTGTTAGCAATCGGCTTACTGTGGATTTTTGTCCTCCTTTGGGAACTTTTCTTGCTACATTTACCACACGTGGTAGTTGCCTGCGTCCTATCCCTCTCCTTAGTTACGGGGAAATAACGGCCCGTTTCACTGCGGCTGCCGGCCTTGCCCATCGCTGCCCGTCTGATTTAACAGTCGATGGCCGACCGAGAGAAGACAGACTCTTTTTTCCCCGCGAGCCTCAGCCCCCATGCTCGTCCCCGTCTCTGCTGACAGTCTGGGTGTTTCTCTTGGTTACAGTAAAAGGTGACTTGGTCGTTTTCAAGGAAACAAAAGGATTCAATTATTCTGTCTTTTTAAAATTATTTTCCAGCAGCTCAGTCCAGAGCTCCTGCTGGTTTTCATTCCCGCTGCTCGATCAGGGACACCTGGGCTGCCAGGTAGAGGCCGTTTATTGCAGTTCACCCGCTGAAACCCCGCCACCCCCCCTCCCCAAAAAATGCCAGCTGGATTAAAAGGCAAGTTTTCTTTAATCAAAACTAAACACTATTATTGTCATATTTTCATCTTTCCGACGGTCTTTGAACACAGCAACCAAATAAAAGAAGATACAAAAAACCCAAAAAGTGATGCCTCATCAAAATATTTGTACGTTACGTGCCTCATTTGAGACCCGGATTCTTTCACTGGTGACTGAACCTGAGCGTAGAGACAGACCGCTCCGTCTCAGAATCATCTTAGTGATTACTTTCTCAGCCCTTGTCTTTCGCTGTGAAATAACATTCAGAGCCAATTACACTGACCAGCTCAGCGTGTTAGTAGCGCGCACCATGTTGTCAATAGTCAGTGACCACTGCAAGGATCACTATGTTACTGCTCAGCCCAAATCATGAGGTCATATGTCTGAGGTCATATTTTGTAATAATGAGTTCCCGCCCAGAGCGGCTCATCCACAAACACTGGGCAGCGTGTGCGCATGTGTTTATGTGTCTGTGTGTCTGTCACGGTGATCTTGGCGCACTTGAAGGAAAGCGCACAAAGAGAGATTTTTTTACTGTTTTTCATCTCATCGCGTGTATTTGCAATTTTTACAATTTATTCATATCTAACTCTTAAGCCCAGAAAGCAGTCCGTCATATTGACAGTATTGTTTTATAAAATCCCCTTCAGAACTCCAACAGTGATTGTGGGGCCACCGCTAAGGACTTTTCAAATGTCACGTTACATTGTGATGGGGATTTAAAATGAATCTGTTCAGCTGTCTAATATTAGAGCTCCTTATCGCAGGGTTTTTGGATTTACAGTTACTTTTTAAATACTGGACTCGGCAGGCAGTAGTTGACTTGTAATGTTTCAAAGGAGAGGTATTGTGGCTTCCAATATTTTTGGATGGTGGATGTAAATCTTTCTATTCCTGAAGAATCTTCCTGTTTGCAGTACTGTACCAGAGTATCTGGGAATAACTATGTCCAATGTTACTGCTTTAGTCTCTCGTCAGGTGCGGGCTTCTAAAACTGTCACAATTAACATGATTATTGTCACGCTCAGACCATTTATTGACACTGATATAATAATGATATAATATAAAAATAAAGCAGCTACCCTTTTTCAAACAAAACTGAGCTTTACATTCTTAACCCTTGTGTTGATTAAGAATCATTTTGACCCGAATCAATATTACACCCTCCCCCCGCCTTTGGGTCATTTTGACCCAATTCAATGTTTCACCCTCCTGTTACCTTTATATTTACTAACATATTTTACCCTTTGGGTTCAATTTGACGCCAGCAATTAAAACCTCCAGAAAATTATTAGAATTAATATTGTTTTCCAAGTTTAAGTGTGAGGCACTTTATGTTTGTTTGTTGACTACCGAAAGAACACCGACATTAAACATTGAATGGGGTCAAATTAATCCTAAGGCGGGGGGAGGGTGTAATATTGATTCGGGTCAAAATGACCCTAAGGCAACACAAGGGTTAAGAACATTCAGATTTTTTAATTAGATTTTTGAAAGAAATCTAAAAACATTGTAAATAAATGCAACAAACTAGAATGGGCACTCGGTAGAGTGCATACCTTCGCATATCACAAGATTGGGCATTAAATTATGAACATTTTGGCATTAGTTGCATGCCAATTGGATAAAAATTGACCGTGCTATGGTAAAAAGAAAATGTTGACCTTTTCATGACTTTGACCCGACCGATCCCAAAATCAAATCAAATGGTCCCCGGATAATAACCAATCATCCCACCAAATGTCAGGCGATTCAAGAATATTTGGACCTTTTCATGACCTTTGACCCGATCGATCCCAAAATCAAATCAAATGGTGCCCGGATAAAAAGCAATCATCCCACCAAATGTCATGCGATTCAAGAAGATTTTGACCTTTTCATGACCTTGACCTTTGACCCGATCGATTCCCAAAATCTAATCAAATGGTCCCGGGATAATAAGCAATCATCCCACCAAATGTCATGCGATTCGGTTTAATACTTTTTGAGTTATCCGAGTAACACGCATACAAATAAATAAATACACGGCGATCAAAACATTACCTTCCGCATTGTCAATGCGAAGGTAATAAAATGAAACCACAGAATAATAATAAATCAAATAGACTCTCGGGCTTGGTTGACAAAAATGTGCAATTTTCCAAGTCTTTTCAATTCAGTTTTTGTATAGCCCAATATTACAAATTTGTCTCTGAGTGCTTTACAATCTGTACACATCTTTAATGGTGGGGCAAAGCCTGCTGATTATTCTGGCTTCATACCGGCCGACATGTGGGTGACAGACACACAATGATTGAGGTCCTGTCCACATATCGTACGATAAGTCGATACAGTATGTTTAACATGGGCGACCACATATAGTCACCGTTCACCCTTATTGTTATTTCTCTTCCCCATGTGTGGAGAGGAAGATAGTGATGTGTTCTTTTGCCAGAAAAAAAACACACTTGCTACTAAATGTGTCTTATTTTGATCCCATGCAACGCCGACATGTGTGTGTGCAGCAACAAGCGGCTCTGCCCCGCAGGGTGGCAGGCAGTCCATTGTAACCCCCCGCTTATCTAAGCTCAAAAACGTGTTGAAGTGGTTTGTTTTGCCTACTTGTATGAGGCATGCCTCACAAGCAAACGTGAACTTGAAAAGTCTGAGGTGGCCTGCCTGAAGCGGACACTTGGGTCTTCTCCAGGTTGCGTGACAGCAGGCAGCGCGGTGGGTCAAGGTCCTCCGGGGTGGCAGAAGGACAAGCGGATTGTTGCTCGCTTTATCAACGTTGAATAAAAGCCTTACGTTATGGGGAAGTATGGCCGTTGCTCTCAATGGCACATACGTATCAACTGTTCATGTACGCCGTGTTACTGCATCGATAGTAGATGATAAGGCCCATTATCCTATTCTGCCTCGATGTTACCAACTCAGTCAAAAGGTGGGTTTTGGTCATGAACCTGGACTGTCGGGAGCAGCAGCCATTGCTCTGAGAGCTCTGGGTTTGTGCGTTGAGGCCAGGTGTAGGACTCGTCTTATTGAAGTCTCCTGTTCGTTGGCATGTGCTCCGCTCGGGCCTGCCAACTGGATTGGTGCTGCTGGGAGCTTTCCTCCAGAAAAGGTTACACGTAATTGTTTTATACTTTATTGGGTTAAATGAATCTAATGGATTGAAAGGATCCCATTAATTGTGTGACTTTGAATAGGACTGATTTCCTAAATGCAACACAACTGTTTTTTAAATTTTTATTGGCGTGTCCCTTCACAGCCCCGTACCAGTGTTATCGTTCTCCAGCCTCACTCGGAGCAAGCATTAGGCGATTTGGAAAAACAGAAAGTAGGTCAATGGGAGCATTATGAAAAGCAAAATAATAACTGAGATATGTCCTCTTCTCTTTTTGTCACTAAGACCTCTGCCATCGACCGCATTACTCTAAACCGTTTAAAAAAGAGTAGCAGCACTCTTTTTTTTTTTTAACCCAGTAAAGGCGGGCGTCCTGCTGACTCACGGCAATAGCCCTCTTAGGGCGGATGACAAGGATATTATGGAAATGATTCATTAAAGGCCACGTTTTTTTTGCTGGTTTTATCCGGCTTTCAGGGCCGCCTGACGGTGGGACATTTGATCTCAATTGCAAAGTGGCCCATTTACCTCAGACACCACCGCTGCAGTCTGTCGCGAGAGCCGAGCCTGGTCTTTCGGAGACGCCGGCCGCGGCGCGAGCATCTGCTGCGGTTTGCAGCACAAGTGTTTACAAATGGAAAATGTGTGTCGTTTCGGGAGGGAAATGAGCCCCATTTTGGACAGCCGATGGAATCAGAAGATTACCTCGGAGCCCAATCGAAAGGGTCGAGGTATAGATTGATGGCAGCCACGGCTCATTAAGAAGGAATGTGTGTGTTTGTGTGCGTTTGTCTAATTGATGCACTAATTCACAGCCACTCAGGAAATGGCCCTTGGGTGGGTCTTCCAAATAGCACACAAATATTTACTGTGGACGCAAAACAATTTCTGTAAGCACCTTCTGTGTAAAGCTTGTGCAGCATGTTAGGTTATAGAAAAAGAGTGGTTGGGGGGGGGGGGACTGTCCAGGTCCCCGATAAAGTGGAATGATCTCATCGTTGCTTTGACTTATTTGGTCGGATCTTCCGCCAGTCAGCTGGGCTCTGAACCAATTACATGACTCATCAGCGTGCACACATTTCTCTCTTGCTCTCGATCTCTCTCTCTCTCTTCTCTCTCTGTCGACCCCAAGAACACATTGTACTGATGAACACGGATGAAGTTAAAATCTACCCCCACGCTCCTCATCCAAAGGCCAGATGCAAGCCGAGAACCTCTCGCACTATATGGTCCCATTTTGTCTGAAATCTCAGCGCTCAGTCATCACACACTGTTCCTTCACACGCACGAGCTCTGGGTGGGAGGATTTGTTTCTCCCCCAACGGATCGCCTGTGCTACTTAACACAGGAGTTCTGACTTATCCGTGTCTCACATTTCGGTATGTGGAGTACATCCACAGGTGTGTGTGTGTGTGTGTGTTGTTATTTTGTCCTGATTGACTTATCCGCAGAAGCATTTTCTTGCTCGGCTCTCCTGCTGTTCGGGAGCGTGTTGTTCCTCTTGTTTACCTCTCTCAAGGCGAACAAAGAGCTTTTAATTCAACTTTCCTCCGGTTCACTCATTCACTCACGGTGGAAAGGGCCCGGAGCAACAGCGTTTGGTCCGGTAGCTTATGTTTTGTCTTATTTAATCAAATGGTCCCGGGATAAAAAGCAATCATCCCACCAAATGTCATGCGATTCAAGAAGATTTTGACCTTTTCATGACCTTGACCTTTGACCCGATCGATTCCCAAAATCTAATCAAATGGTCCCGGGATAATAAGCAATCATCCCACCAAATGTCATGCGATTCGGTTTAATACTTTTGAGTTATCCGGTAACACGCATACAAATAAATAAATACCGGCGATCAAAACATTACCTTCCGCATTGTCAATGCGAAGGTAATAAATGAAACCACAGAATAATAATAAATCAAATAGACTCTCGGGCTTGGTTGACAAAAATGTGCAATTTTCCAAGTCTTTTCAATTCAGTTTTTGTATAGCCCAATATTACAAATTTGTCTCTGAGTGCTTTACAATCTGTACACATCTTTAATGGTGGGGCAAAGCCTGCTGATTATTCTGGCTTCATACCGGCCGACATGTGGGTGACAGACACACAATGATTGAGGTCCTGTCCACATATCGTACGATAAGTCGATACAGTATGTTTAACATGGGCGACCACATATAGTCACCGTTCACCCTTATTGTTATTTCTCTTCCCCATGTGGAGAGGAAGATAGTGATGTGTTCTTTGCCAGAAAAAACACACTTGCTACTAAATGTGTCTTATTTTGATCCCATGCAACGCCGACATGTGTGTGTGCAGCAACAAGCGGCTCTGCCCCGCAGGGTGGCAGGCAGTCCATTGTAACCCCCCGCTTATCTAAGCTCAAAAACGTGTTGAAGTGGTTTGTTTTGCCTACTTGTATGAGGCATGCCTCACAAGCAAACGTGAACTTGAAAAGTCTGAGGTGGCCTGCCTGAAGCGGACACTTGGGTCTTCTCCAGGTTGCGTGACAGCAGGCAGCGCGGTGGGTCAAGGTCCTCCGGGGTGGCAGAAGGACAAGCGGATTGTTGCTCGCTTTATCAACGTTGAATAAAAGCCTTACGTTATGGGGAAGTATGGCCGTTGCTCTCAATGGCACATACGTATCAACTGTTCATGTACGCCGTGTTACTGCATCGATAGTAGATGATAAGGCCCATTATCCTATTCTGCCTCGATGTTACCAACTCAGTCAAAAGGTGGGTTTTGGTCATGAACCTGGACTGTCGGGAGCAGCAGCCATTGCTCTGAGAGCTCTGGGTTTGTGCGTTGAGGCCAGGTGTAGGACTCGTCTTATTGAAGTCTCCTGTTCGTTGGCATGTGCTCCGCTCGGGCCTGCCAACTGGATTGGTGCTGCTCGGGAGCTTTCCCTCCAGAAAAGGTTACACGTAATTGTTTTATACTTTATTGGGTTAAATGAATCTAATGGATTGAAAGGATCCCATTAATTGTGTGACTTTGAATAGGACTGATTTCCTAAATGCAACACAACTGTTTTTTAAATTTTTATTGGCGTGTCCCTTCACAGCCCCCGTACCCGGTGTTATCGTTCTCCAGCCTCACTCGGAGCAAGCATTAGGGCGATTTGGAAAAACAGAAAGTAGGTCAATGGGAGCATTATGAAAAGCAAAATAATAACTGAGATATGTCCTCTTCTCTTTTTGTCACTAAGACCTCTGCCATCGACCGCATTACTCTAAACCGTTTAAAAAAGAGTAGCAGCACTCTTTTTTTTTTTTAACCCAGTAAAGGCGGGCGTCCTGCTGACTCACGGCAATAGCCCTCTTAGGGCGGATGACAAGGATATTATGGAAATGATTCATTAAAGGCCACGTTTTTTTTGCTGGTTTTATCCGGCTTTCAGGGCCGCCTGACGGTGGGACATTTGATCTCAATTGCAAAGTGGCCCATTTACCTCAGACACCACCGCTGCAGTCTGTCGCGAGAGCCGAGCCTGGTCTTTCGGAGACGCCGGCCGCGGCGCGAGCATCTGCTGCGGTTTGCAGCACAAGTGTTTACAAATGGAAAATGTGTGTCGTTTCGGGAGGGAAATGAGCCCCATTTTGGACAGCCGATGGAATCAGAAGATTACCTCGGAGCCCAATCGAAAGGGTCGAGGTATAGATTGATGGCAGCCACGGCTCATTAAGAAGGAATGTGTGTGTTTGTGTGCGTTTGTCTAATTGATGCACTAATTCACAGCCACTCAGGAAATGGCCCTTGGGTGGGTCTTCCAAATAGCACACAAATATTTACTGTGGACGCAAAACAATTTCTGTAAGCACCTTCTGTGTAAAGCTTGTGCAGCATGTTAGGTTATAGAAAAAAGAGTGTGTGGGGGGGGGGGGACTGTCCAGGTCCCCGATAAAGTGGAATGATCTCATCGTTGCTTTGACTTATTTGGTCGGATCTTCCGCCAGTCAGCTGGGCTCTGAACCAATTACATGACTCATCAGCGTGCACACATTTCTCTCTCTTGCTCTCGATCTCTCTCTCTCTCCTCTTTCTCTCTCTCTGTCGACCCCAAGAACTCATTGTACTGATGAGCACGGATGAAGTTAAAATCTGCCCCCGCGCTCCTCATCCAAAGGCCAGATGCAAGCCGAGAACCTCTCGCACTATATGGTCCCATTTTGTCTGAAATCTCAGCGCTCAGTCATCACACACTGTTCCTTCACACGCACGAGCTCTGGGTGGGAGGATTTGTTTCTCCCCCAACGGATCGCCTGTGCTACTTAACACAGGAGTTCTGACTTATCCGTGTCTCACATTTCCGGTATGTGGAGTACATCCACAGGTGTGTGTGTGTGTGTGTGTTGTTATTTTGTCCTGATTGACTTATCCGCAGAAGCATTTTCTTGCTCCGGCTCTCCTGCTGTTCGGGAGCGTGTTGTTCCTCTTGTTTACCTCTCTCAAGGCGAACAAAGAGCTTTTAATTCAACTTTCCTCCGGTTCACTCATTCACTCACGGTGGAAAGGGCCCGGAGCAACGGCGTTTGGTCCGGTAGCTTATGTTTTGTCTTATTTAATCATGTCAGGCCATATTGGATTTACAAATAGCGGTCACGCCGCATGTGTAAGTGAGCTACCCCGTTGAGTATGTGCAGCGGAGATGGGCCGCAGATTACACGATATAATGGTGTTTAGGCATCGCCTCTCCTTCTTAAATTACTTTAACCTTGACTCCCCTTAAATGCAGGGAGAACACATCTGCCAGGCTGGTTTCAGACATTAGTAATACACACCGCTTGGGCAGCATTGTCACTTTTTATTAACGCCCAGAGCTTTGCATGGACACCAGCTGTTGCGTCAAGTGGGAAAGCCTTGGCGGAGTGAATGACCTTGACTTTAACTGCCTCTCCTTTTGGCTCTATCCCTTTTTTAAATTCTTTTGTTTGGTCTCATACATTTTAAATGGATTACCATTCCAGACAATGAAGGTCATTCAGGAAGTCACTTTTTTAAAGATAAAAAAAGAAGCTGTATTATACATGCCTGTATGTCAGTGGGTGTAGTCTGGAGGTCGGCAGAGGGAATGAAGGTCACATATTGAGATCCAATCCCTGGCATCTGCATCGGCACCTTTTTACGGGGGCCTCCTGATAATATTATGGAACTCTGGCGCTGGCTGAGAGTGCAGTGACCTTTTCTGTTCCAAATGTCTGTTAAACGCGAGAGGAGCGAAACACAGGGAGAAACACACGGAGCGCTCAAGCAGCAAGGGGATGATGGCGCCCCCCCCACACACACACACACACACACCGCCTCCCCATCTCTTTGCCCTGCCTCTCGTACGTGGCCGACTGTAGGGGTAAAAATCACTTTAGAATGGCGCCCGCTCTGTCATTGGCTGACATTGTCAAGGATAATGGATAATCACCACGGAAACCGTAGAGCAGCTCATCGGTGCTGTGGTGTCTCGCGGTGGGTGAGGGTGGGGGGGTGGCGAAGAGGGGGTGAATGTGGGTGGAGGTCAGGCTTTTTAGGTGCCACCACCAATGAGATGACATGTTAACAGATGTGTAAGGTCATTTCCAATGTATACACCAGGGGAGATAATGTAATAGTAATGCACACATCACACATTGGGAGAGAGGAGGAGGGCCGCATGCTTCAGGGGCTCGGCACAGAGGACAGCGTTCCCTATATTAAGGTCATTTGTTTGTTAGCCGAGCTCTGTCACTGAGGGGAACATATTTTTTCTTGCCCTTGCTGTCGCCGGGCTTTTTGACACCGGCTCCGTCATTCCGTGTCTCTCAAGCACCTGAAGGTCCCCACTTTGTTTCAGAAGTCATTTGTGCTCTGTGTGAGATAGTGAGCGCAGTGGCTCTGTTGTATATTAACCATCAGAGTGCAGTGTCATAGTGTCCCTGTGCCGCCGTGTCTGCTCTGTATTGTTACGTTTCTTCAGCCAAAAACATCGACAAGATCAAGTGTAATTCCAAAGGTTCGCAACCGGCAGCGTTGAGATTAACAGCATTTGTCATGTTGGAAACTGTCGCTGCTTCTTGTCTTTTTTCCATTTACTTCTCTCTCTTCCTAACTTGGTATCAGCGCTTATTTGTTATGTAACCAGGCCGGTGTTGAAGGTAAACATGTGTACGCGCTTACCGCCGTGATGAAACGTGGTGTTACAGGGCGTTCTATTATGATTGCGCTAAACCCACTGGCGGGAAAATAGCCCTAATCCTGAGCATCTAAGATTAGCATGACAGCAGACGTCAGATGGCCCAGTATGACCAGGTTGGCTTTTGTTGTTGTCAGATTTAGGTCAGCCACTTTCAAATGGCCTTGAACTGTAATTGCCGCTGATGGGCCAATCACGATTAAATAATGATATTCTATGCATTGCCGCACCTCCTCAAAGCCGCCATCCTGCTGCCACTCAGACTTAATTGTTCTCTGATCAACTTAATTCCAGCTCCTAATCCCAGGTCATTTTCAAGGTGGCATTAAAAGTGACACCGAGTTGCCCTGGCTGTCATAACAACTTGTGGACCTTGGCCACCGGGGTATATTTCAGCGTGATTAGAAGCCTGTTGCGTTGTTGTTTTTGGCCCTGGCTCGTGCTCTCAGTATTTAGGCCAGTGGCCGCGTGGGTTGCCGTGGCCTTTCGTCATAATCAAGGGCTGCTGTCCTATTGCGTGACCTGCTATGTCGGTCCGCTCAGCGGACACCAAAGGTGAGGGCGACTTCGGTAAAGGACACAGACAGCAGCTGAGGCGAAGGGGGAAGATCTGTATTAATTAACCTTTATGGGACGCGGCCAGGACTGTCGGAGGTGTCCTGTATCCACGGAAACCACGCTGACAGGGTTCAGAGTAGAGGTCTCCCAGGGCAGCAGCGTTGACACTGTCATGGCAACTGGCACAATGCTCACCCCAGTGTCACAGACTCTGCCCTCCTGACAGTGGTGCAGTGTGACAGGTGCACCTGATCCTAAAGCCAACCCACCCCTCGACACACATGCACACACACACATGCACACACACACTCACAGCTTGTCTGTTAGCTGTATCCTTGCTGCGATGGCCAATTGCATTTATACTGTACGAGTCGCATCGCGTCAAGTCCATTCATGTTTTGCTTTTGTCTCTTGATTTAAAAGCAATCTCGGCTCAAAGGAGCTAAGCTTTTCAAAGATTCACTGCTCGCCGAAAACACCTGAGACTGAGCCACCAGACCGCTTTACTTAATCTGCGGGACAGTATGCGTGCACATGTATGTCTTCTTGTGCATATTCATCTAGGCATGCATGCTTAATGCCTTCTAGTGTACATCTGTGTGGGTGGGTGGGCGGCTCCTGCTTTGTGTGGAGGGTTGCGTTGTGTGAGATGCTGCTCAAGTGCATAAGGAGCAGGAGGTGGTGTGGGGGTATAATCCACTGAAATGACAAACTGCATAAGAAATGATGCACATCTCTCACAAGGCCCTTCACTTTTGAAAGACATCGCTGTGAGGGGCTTACAGCCAGTGGTGTATAAAGTACCCAAAAGTCATACTTGAGTAAAAGTAAAGATACTTGACTGGAAAATTACTCAAGTAAAAGTAAAAGTCACCTATGAGAATACTACTTGAGTAAAAGTATTAAAGTATCTGATTTTTTTTGTACTTAAGTATCAAAAGTAATTTTCTGATATTAAATGTACTTAAGTATTGAAAGTAAAAGTAAATGCTGTTAATAAAAAAAACAAAGGGTCAGAATTTTGAGAATTATGAAGTTTATTTGTTTGGGTGCTGTGGCCGCCATGAACAAGGAGTATGAGCTAGGATGAACTTAGCAATATATGAATACTATTATTACTAAAATATAAAAACACGATTAACACAAAAAAAAGCAGAACCAAAAGTAACAACCAGAATCATCACTTTAAAGTGAAAAATGTATTGTTCATCTTCAAAAGAAGTTGATTTTCAAAATGGACAGATGTCAGTGTCTCTCTTCTGGGACTGAAGATGAGTCCTGCGATGCTGAAGAGCCGTTCACAGGCCCTGATGCAGGTAGAGTGTGTCTAGCTTCACAGGCCCTGATGCAGGTAGAGTGTGTCTAGCTTCACAGACAGCAGCACACAGTTGGAAGTCAGCAAGTCAACGTGATCCACGTCTCCATCCAGCTGTTTGCTGCTGTCATGCGCTTGAGATGACGAAGAAGAAGTCCTCTTCATCAGATGAACTGGACCTGGTGGCATCACATAGCTGCAGGGAGGGTTCTTCCATGTGCTGCTTGATGTAGTCCATTCCTGAAATAAAGTGAGAGTATTACAGACATGATAGAATTAATAACACTTCCTAACATGTCATGACCCCAACCTAAAGTTTTGTACAAAATAGTTTGTTTTAATTTGAAGTTTATACATTTAGTTTCATGCACTGTCCGTGCATCCAGAGTTGATTTGTGAATATGTACTTGTATCTCTGTAGTTAAACACAACAACAATCCCAAATCAATATCGTCGCCATTACTGGACCGTCACTCTTATAATATTAATACAAATAATTATAATAATGCTGTAATGATTAGCATTATATTATAGCTAAGACGACTCAAATCAACAAATTCTCACAACTGTCAACACTTCTTCAGCTCATTAACTCGCTAGAGATCAGTCTACTCCACTCACGCTCATTGTCTCATTTAATTGACGATAGCTAGCGAACGTTAGCCTAACATACAACATGCGTAGGACAATCAGACACCTGTCTCCCCCTCTCCTGCCAAAGATATAACTTACTCCAATCCTGAGGACAACACTGCTAGATATCTTAACAGGTTTATGATCATTATCAAAACTAAACATTAACGTTGCGGCTCATGGGATTAATCTTAATTTACCTCAATGTGTTTCCTGAGGTTGGTGTGTTGTTGAAGGCCAATAGCTCCGTAGCTTTCGGTCGGCATAAGAGGCACTTCATCCGGTAGGAAGAAACTTTCACTCCGACAAAAGAAAAGAGTTCGCCCTAATATGGCCACGGACGTTGATCTTGGTCCCCGTGGTTGTTCGAGTAGCTTCCATTGCTGCTCCACATGAAATGAGTCGTATCTGTAGCCGCTCGCTCGCTAACATCCTGGGCATCACTGGGAAGAGAAAACACGCGGCAAGGACCCCTGATCCCCAACCTGGTGTTCGTGCTGCGTTCAGGTGCGCTGCGGTGTGTTCCACAACAGTCCCCGATGTTTCTCATGATTATTTTTTCCCGTAGTAACGAGTAACGATACTGTTTCAGGGGAAATGTATCGGAGTAAAAGTACAAGTTTTCATTGCAAAATGTAGTGAAGTAAAAGTAAACAGAAATATAAGTAGTAAAATAAAGTACAGATACCCAAAAAAACTACTTAAGTAAAGTAACGAAGTACTTCTACTTCGTTACTATACACCACTGCTTACAGCTCACAACCTGAATGTTTTCAAGGTAGTGGGCTTGCATTTTCAATTTGGATCCAATCAGGCCTAATCTGCATTTGTCGTCTGCTCGGTGGCTGTGAGGGGAGAGTGCAGAGAGGAGAAGGAGCCGTGTGCAGTCAATCTGAAATGTTGCTAAGTAACAGAGATGGCAGACAAGGTGGTGAAATGAATGTGATATAGTGCTGTGCAAATACCTGCTTCTCACACAAGTTCTCCTTTTTCTCTTTCTCTCCACTCAACCGTCTCTCCCGCCCTCTTCTCTCTCTCTATCTCTCCCATAGGTCCCCAATGTGAGATCTGCAAAGCTGAAAGGCGCCACTGACGGGATCACTGCCAGGCCTCAGGACAGACATCCCAAACATCCAAAGCCATGGAATGTTTCAACATCTTTGTGGTGAATTCCCACTGACTCCTCGCATGCTCCTCGCATAAGTGTGGAGCTCGGCCTTCTAGTATCCTACAGTGTTTAAAGGCATACAACAATGCCTGGGAGGCCCGCCTTCCCCCGATTGCCTCCGACCATGGATGCTGTGTCACCACAGTGCTGACTGCGCCCACTCCAGAAAGGGACCACATCTGGTCAGTGCATCCTCCGGCCCGCTGCAGACTTTTCTTTTAGGTTAGGAGGTACATGCCACTGTCAACCAGATGACCTAGTGGACATTTGTTTCCCACTAGCAGTGCTGAACCATACGAGGGGATCCTAGTATTGAACATGACTCATGGGGAGGAGCCTGGCCCTGAGACACACAAGGATTCAGCTGTTCTAACTTATCTGGAAGGTTTACTGATGCATCCAGTGGTAGCCGGGCCTGGGGCCACGGCGAGCGGGAGGTCTGAGGCTGCCCACAGCAACCAGGAGCAGAGTGACAAGGTGGGCGGGCCTTTCCAACTGCCCAATCATAGCCCCACGGCTCCCAAAGCGGGAACTAACGGGCCCACACAGGGTTCCTCGCAGCACCTGAAGAAGGCCCGTCTACTGCGCTCCGGAGACTGGAATGATCCAGGATCCCAGCGGATCACTTCACCCCCAATGGAGATGAACGGCCAGGTGGGAGGCCTGCAAAATGGAACATTAGAGGGATCTCCTCATGCCGGGGAGAGCACCCTGTTGGCGTCCCTGCTCCAGTCCTTCAGCTCACGGCTTCAGAGTGTAGCAATGTCTCAGCACTCTAATAAACCCCCCAGTGAGTGTTCCTCTCCATCCAAGGCACCGTCTCCGGATAAAGAGCCACTTCCTGTGTATGGCACAGCCTCGAGCCGCTTGAAGGGCCTGATGAGGAAGAGCAAACTTCAAAATCACAGCAACACCCCTTACAGTCGCAGGGGACACAGTCAAGACAGGCCCCCAGAATCGCCCCGGTCAGCACACAGTGCCACTCCTCCCTCCGCCCAGACGACTGCTGAATCCGTGTCCTGTGCGGATCGTCTGAAGGCGGTGGCCAACATGGTGAAGATCCGTTCTAGTCCGGCGCCTTCACCCAAGCCCAGTGTGGCCTGCAGTCAACTGGCCCTGCTGCTGTCCAGCGAAGCCCACCTCCAGCAGTACTCACGGGAGCATGCACTCAAAGCCCAGCTCTCAGGAAGGTCTGCCAGCGAGAGACTAGCTGCCATGGCAAACCAGCAGTACGGCCAGGACAGCCGGCCCCCGAGTGTGGGAGGGAACCTGCCTGGAGCCCCAGACACACTAAGCTCCTTATCAACCCAAAATGGAATGACAACAACAACCACAACAACAACAACACTCCCTCGAACGGCGCTGTCCAGTCCACAGAGCCCCTCTTTGCTACATGGCAACAGCCGAAGCTCCCCACCCACTCCCCCTGCGCATGCTCCAAACCCCACCCTCAGCCAGCCATCAAGGGAGAAGCGAGGCTTTGACTCCCGTCCAGCCCGCCCCCCGCAGACATGCAGCAGCTTGCTGCTGCTGCTTCTCAACAACCACAACAACCAGAAGCAGCTGACAAAGAACGGGCACCTGGAGGACGGCTGTGGCATTCTGCCGCCGAGCGGCTCTTCTTCAGTCACATCGGACAGCGAGTGCTCCGTCCAGGAGAGGAGCCTGACCAAGGACAGCAGTGATGCAGAGAGTTCCTACTCGAGTTGCTCTCCCATTGACCTCTCCATAAGAAGCCGGGCCAGTGCACGAGACAAAGGGCCCAAAAACACTGCCCCCTCTTCCTCTTTCTCCTTCTACTCTTCCACCTCTACCCTCTCTTCTTCCACCGCAGTGTTTTCCTCCATGCCAGTTTCATTCTCTCCCCGAGCTTCTGCTCAACCCTCCGCCGCAACCTTTTCTCCAACCTCTGCTGCTGTCCCCTGTATTTCCACTGCCATGTCCTCCTCTTCCTCCTCCTCTATGTCTACCTCCTCTCTAGACAAACTAACAGAATCTTTAATAAACAAGTGGAAGCCAGAGCCATCAGGGTCAAAACTGTGCAAGAACAAGGAGTCTGAAATGAGCCAGGACCTAAAATCACACTCTAAAGTCACACTAATGCAGCTTCTTCTTGAGCGCAGGAATAATGAGATGGTTAATAAAAGCGTATGTAAGCCTGATTCACCTGCTGATATAACTATGGCAGCCATAGGTCGAGGCCAACCAAAGGGACTTGTGCCCTGGGAGGAGACCAGGACAGAAAGCCCCATCGACAGACCGGTAGCCCCAGCCCAGCCCCTCTACTCACCACTCAGCCGGGACACTAGTGGTGCACGATCCCCATACTCCTTCCCCTCCCCCCATGTCCAGTCCAGCCCATTGGATTTGTGTAAATCTAAAGCCTTCCCTGCTGAGGAGGCTTCAGAGCCTGCCTTCAGTGCCAGTAAACTGTTACAAAATCTGGCTCAGTGTGGCACAGCTTCTTCCTCCCCACCCATCCCCTCCAGCAAAGGGCTCGGTCAGGAGCTCGAGGCCAGCAGGCCCCTTGCCCTCTTGGAAAGGCTCAATGCTCCAATATACAGGACCACCACCACTCCACTCTCAGACGGACCCTCTGGCAGTGGCACACCTTTCAGTCAGAAGGACGCTTCTCCTCCTTCAATGCAGATCGAGAACCTTCTAGAGAGGCGCACTGTACTGCAGCTCCTTCTGGGAACGGGCTCGGCCACTGCTCCGGTCATCCGTAAAGATAGGCCCAGTGGCAGGAGGAGTGTGGAGATCGCAGGGGGCTGCTATGAGAAGAGCCCCGGCACCTCCCTCATATGTGACGGCTCCAATGGGCCCACTTTGGATGTAAAGGTCAAAACTGAGTTTGCGGAGGAGGTGGGACAGTCCTCGGCCATGTCTGAGGACTCTAGTGGCAGAAAGAGACATGGTGGCTATGAGAAGAAAAGCCCCCGAGCCGATTGTCAGCAGGACTTAAAAACAGAACCACGGCCCACAGAGGTCATCGCGAAATATGGCCTCCTCAGCCAGCTGCTGAAACAACAGACTGCTACCTACTATACCAGTTCTGCGATGCAGGCTGAGACACAGCCCAGGCAGGTTAAAGAGGAACAGAGGGAGTATCTAAGCCCCACTCCTAAGAAGAGACGCCTCTGCTCTGTCCGGACTGACAGTTTGAATCAGACTAGCTGTCCGAGAGCAGTGGACAGTGGCAACATAAACATGTACGCGTCCCCTGCCGTTCAGGAAGAGCCTGACCGGCAGAGGACCGTGAAGGAAGAGGAGGCTCCACCGAGGAGTCCTCCAAGTGAAACCCTCACCAGAGAGGGTCGAGGCTTCAATGTGCTTAAACAGCTGCTGCTCTCTGACAACTGCCTGAAGGAGCTGTCCCAGCAGCCCCGGGGGACGCCCAGTCCCTCCGTCCTGCAGGCCAACGGCAGCATTCTTAGTCAGCCCGCCCATAATCACAGCTTCCTCCACCTGCCGGGCTGGCAACCCCACGGTTCCCTCAACTCAGGGCCTCCGAGTAATCTCAGACCGCTGCCCACCCCCCCTGCAGGGGACAGCCCTATCCGCACCTCCTGGAGCCGCCAGCCAGCTCCGTGGCCGGTCGCTCCAAAGCCGGACCCGCCCACTCTCGTCAAACAGGAGCCCGAGAGCCCTGTGAGGTGGAGTAGTCAGGAGAATGAGGAGGAGCAGCCGGAGGAGGAGGAGGGGGGGGAGGGTTGTGACTCAAACCCGGACTCCCCGCGGCTCTCGCGCTCCAACCCCATCCTGTACTACATGCTGCAGAAGGGCAGCATTCAGCTGAGGAAGGAGATGCGGGATCAGGCCGAGGGAACCCACTCTCTGGTCCGAGTTAAAGAAGAGCCAATCAGTGACATGCATGCTTATGAACACAGTCTGAGCTCCATCCCGCAATCACCCAACCACAATGACAAGCACAGCCATGAGAGCCAGGGGCTGAGCCAATCATATGAGTAGAAGTTGTATCAACTGCAGAAAAATACAAAGCGGAATCAAATTCATTGACTTTCTTTTTTCATTTTTTCTTCTTTTCTTTTTAATGACTTGCCAAATTTGATGGGACAAATAACAAAGACTGCAAACATGATTCTATTTTATCTTTTTCTTGTGGAATAGAGTATTGCATACAGTACAGTGGTTTCTCAATTGTAAATGGCGACGTCATGGCGTGTACAGGTCTATCATAGCAAAATGTCTAATGGATTCAAGCTAAACTACACAACCGTCATCGATTGAACCTTTCCCATCTGTGATTATCATGCTCTCCATGTTTCATTTGGTCAACTAGGAAGTCCTCCTTTACAATTTGGTCTTGTTCTACACTTTTCATTTGGATCCGAGTTCTACACATAGCACTAGTCCATGTCCCCTTTGTTGCCGGCCATTAAACATTTAGAAGGAACATTTCAGGCAACATTCATTATTGATGACTCCAAAAATGTTAGCGCTCAGTTCAGTGGACATTTATTTATTTATTTTCTCCATCAGAACATTTTCAGATTAGACAGAGGCCCATCAATTTTAGATAAGATTCCAAATAAAGCCGTTCTCGGTCTATTACAACAATGCACATGGCAAATTCATTCAAAGGAGGACCTTGAAAACAGTTCACACTGCAGTGGCTTCGGTGAGGAGCCCACCATGATGAATGCTTTGTCTCGCTCCTCCTCGAGATGCACCGTGTGGTGTGATTACCAGTGGATGTAGGATGTAGCGCCGGAGGTTTGAATAGTCACAATTCATTGAGTTACGCTTTCATTTGAATTGAATGTTTCAAGGGCAATCTTCGACGGTGCAAATTCCGGGTGACGTGCTTGCAGATTGTGCAGTTTTGAGCAGACGGGTCAGCGTGCGGCGCTCGCCGCTGAGCGACTGCGTGTAAACAGGTTTCTGGAGCAACAGTTAGAAAGGCTGAGGGCGTTATCCCCCCCCGCCGCCGCGCTCGACACGCACACCCAGACTTCAAGTGTGAAGCGCTTTTTCTTCTCTTATTTCACGTCACGTGAAGGACCACCTGGAGTTTGCACTGTCGAACGCCGAGTCCAATCATTTAATGAATGGCATGTAATAAATAAATAAAAGAAATGTCAGTATTGTTATCCCTTGAGAATTTGACAGTTTGTGATTCTTTTCGGCATTTCTTCAACTGTTGTGGTTAATGGACATCTTTCTTCTTCTATTTTTTTTTTTTTTTTTTTTGGCTGTCTCTTAACTCATAAAATGTCTAAAGAATTGCATGGTAATTAAGAGAAGACCACAAGGTACATGTTTGTTTTCCAGGCAGCTGGATGAGTGTACCTGCCCCCCAACAATCACCGACACATGTCGGTGTCTTGAGGGATATCCGGTATCTGGCTCCTGATTTTGATTGTACTGTATTCTTTTCGGTTAATGTCACACACTGCTTTATCCATTTAGTCTTGTGATCTTTTTAATACATATACCTATGAAGTACGTCTCTTCGATTATTAATACATTTTCACAATGGTTCAATATATTTGTGTAAATAGTACTTTCAGTATGAAAGATGACTATTTTGTAATGTTTAAGAAAAGATATTAACCTAGTTTTTAATGCCCCGATATGTAAATATGAATTATATGCGTACAAGTGTACATACAAAGGCAGAGGATGCTATGCCCATCTTTTTTTGGTTGGTTTGTTCTTTGCATGTGTCTCTATGTGGTAAATGATAATCTATCCTGCGCTGTGTTGTGTAATAATGTCTGACTCCTCACTGCTGCCTGTTGCATGCAGACGCATGGGAACTACCTGTGTAGCCCTACTGGTGACGGGGGAAACGTCAAGTCTTAAAAATAGGTCTTTTTTATCACAGAGAGGTCTGTTTAGAATACCAACAGTCCCTAAATAACCACAGACTGTCGAGCGAGTTGATTCTGAAATGTGTGAAAAATAAACGTGCATTGAATATTTTTGTGATTTTTTTTCTTTTTCTTTTTCTGTTACTGGTTAACAAAAGCTCCGTAAGAGAGCTCGGGCTATAGTGGGGGGATTGACGTACAATCATAGATCTGCATTGTGCATCTAAGAAATACATTTGTAGCAGCAAATATATCTATATATATATAGATAGCTATATATAGATATATATATATATTTATATATGAAGATATATAGATATATATATATATATTTCATGTGAAGACCTGAAACTATTTCATTTTTTCTTTTCTTTTTTTAATGTTTTCATTTTTTTGGTGTTCATTTGCACTGATATCTCAAAAATAAAGTACTAAAATGCATGACCTAGTATGAATGTCTTCCTCTTTTTCTAGTTTGCTCTTCAGTGTATTTTGTTGTCTCTTCTTCACACACACACACACACACATTGGGGCTGTGTATATTAGATGATAAGATGTTGTCTGGGCAAAGCTAAAACACATTTATATTCCTCTACATTATTTTAATTCTCCTGTCCAGAGGTCGTGCGCAGCCTGGTCCAAAATCCCATGAGAGGTCCCTTAAACAGTTAAATGATTAACCCTTGTGTTGCCTTCGGGTCATTTTGACCCGATTCAATATTTAACCCTCCTGTCGCCTTCGGGTCAATTTGACCCGATTCAATGTTTAATGTCGGTGTTCTTTCGGGAGTCAACAAACAAACATAAAGTACCTCACACTTAAACTTGGAAAACAATATTAATTCTAATAATTTTCTGGAGATTTTAATAGCTGTGGTCATATTGACCTCAAGGGTAAAATATGTTAGTAAATATAAAGGTAACAGGAGGGTTAAACATTTAATCGGGTCATATTGACCCGAAGGCGACAGGAGGGTGAAACATTGAATCGGGTCAAATTGACCCGAAGGCAACACAAGGGTTAAATACACGTATTGACATGGTGAACGATATAAGTTCAGTCTTTGGAGATAAAGTCGAGCAATCAATGGGCAGCTCTATCTGCCTCACAATAAAGAATAATGTGGTTTAACAGGGACATCAAAGCCAAGCGGCGCTTTGTGTAATCAAAGACGCCATTAAAGCAGAGTGAGAGGATGTCCTGTATTGGCCCTGAAACGTCTGCTTCTGAGTTGGCGGCTGTTCACTGACAGTGCCGAGTCCGAACAAAGGCAGGAAAGACGCTGAAAGGAGGGAGGACACAGAGGTCACCAGATGTACACCGAGAGGCCGACGACGACGCGTCTTTTCTTCCCGACCTCAAACGGAGGCCCTTGTGCCACCTCACTGAACCCTCGCTGTCTTGTGTGTGGAGAGTCGCCCGTCATGTGATTGCTTCCCCTGACTCGAGTCGAGCAGCCCGCGTCGTGAGACTCCCTAAAGGTGAAGATGAGTTCACATGCCAACTTCCCCCTCGCGCCGGCTTTTGAATATGCAGTCCAGGCGAGTGAACAGGCGGCTTTTTGTCTGCCGTGCACTTTTAAAATCGTAGCGCAGTTCCTCAGCCCTGACTTCCCCTTTTTTTTTTTTTTCTTTAATGCTCCCCATGACTGGCTGCACTCTCTTTAAACTCTCGGTAACCTTTCCCCTCCGTGAACTTCTCTCATTTCAAAGATCCTTATCGAGGCTGAACTGCCAGTAACCCCTTGATTTCCTCCGAATGCTGAAGCAGGCGCCAAACATCAGGGAGGGGGGGGGGGGGGGCAAACCGAAGTCAAGGTGTAGAACTTGACAATCGTCCGTTTGTCCGCGGCTTGTCTCTTTGATTCCCTGACCTCGGGACGTGAGCGCCGCACGCCGGCCCACCGGGGATTCAACTGGAGGCCGAGGACCCCGCGTGTCCCTCAACGTCACGCGGCCTTCCGCAAACATTTCCCCCGGCGTCACGATGCTCGCTCCTCGCTCAAGCAACCCCATTAGTCGCACTTAACGTGCTCAACTGCACGGGAACACGTGCACTGTTTGGACGCCATTGTGCTGAGATGGGCGGTAACAAGACACCCTCTTGTCAAGGTGCTTTGTTTATTCACATGGAGGCCATGCAGAGCTAGCTGACTGGTTGTTATGGTGATTGGTGGGATAAATATGCTCACAGATGTTCAGTCACCCTCTCCTCATGCAAGTGTTTGAACTTTGAGCACATGGTCTGACCTCACATGTTATGTAAACACACAAGCGCACACACACAATGTCATTCGCATTTTATGGCCCCCCCCCCCCCCCCCCATTTGAGCGTCACTAGGGCGGGATGTATTAATAAAATGCTAAAGCTCTTTCCTCCAAACAGTTCCCAGTCAAGGAAAACAAAGTCCCTGCGTACTTTGACGTCAAGCCGCTGCACGAGAGATGAACAATAACGAGGTCAAAGCAAACACCTGGGGGAACTCCTGCTCCCAGAAAGGAGGTCAAACTGCTTTGTACTGGTTTCCCCCGGTGGGGCTTTTTCTTTTGAAGGTATACCTCTTTGTGAAATCTGTTCCTTAACCCCTCTCCCCTCCCCCTCCCTCCTCCCCTACGGGGTCATGACCTTTTGCCCCCCTCCTCCTCACCCTGACCTGGCTGATCCTGTTTCCCGGCACAGGATCAACTGTTGGCCTGCAGCTGTGGCACTGACCCTCCCTCCCTCCCTACACATACACACACACACACACACACACACACAAACACACAAACCAAGCTGCACCATCCGCCTTCCTCCACCCCCCTCTGGTATTACACTCAGCCCATTCTTCTGACATTTTGTGTAAATATGACGAGTGGCCGCACGGCTCCAGTCCTTTCTTCTGCTGAATACCTGATAGCCTCTTGACCGGCTACTTCCCAGGGCCTCACATGGGAAGAGGTAATTAGTCATAGATGACTTATTAGTCAACGGCTTGATGTGCAGAGAGGTTGGAAGAAACAGGTCACAAAGTCAAAAGACTTCTTACTCCGGCAGACAGCCCATCGGAGTAAAGAGTTGAAGAATGCACAGGGCGGGTTTGGTGTTGGGTTCTTCACAGTTGCTCACATCAAGGGAAGCTTTCGTGTGAAGTCTCTGTAATGATGGCCACATGCAGGCATGTAAACACACCCGATGTAATATTCATGACGTGAGGGATCCCTGGCCGACGCTGCGTGGAGGAACACGGGTGATATCTGCCCTGTCAGATGAGCGCGAGGGTAAGTGATTTACAAAGCGGACGAGGGAGAAGGAGCCATGTCAAACGTCCTGCCTCCGCCTGCAAGTCCTCTCTAGGGGGTGAGTCTGCTCACTGGAAGGTTCTGCCTCCATGTTCCCAGTCTGACCTGTTGACTCGTGTGTGTCTCACCGAAATCAAACTTAAGAAATGTATTCACCACTAATTCCCTGTATGTTTCATCACATGACATGCCAGAGAGGTTGATTTGCGGGGTCATGAACTTTCCAAGTAAACATTTCTCAACCCCCCCTCCTCATCCCCCCCTCCCCCCCCCCTCCTCCCCCTCCTCGGTACAATGAGAAAAGAGCAGCCCAGTGTTAACCAGTCTGGCTGAGACCGGCTCGGGATGTGAATTTTGTGCCGGGGGGGCTGAGGGCCATTCAGGACGAGCCGTGACAAAGTGAACTGGTTTGAGTTGGAGCTCCGATGCTCCACTCACTTCACACTTCACACTTTGGATCAATCAACTTGTAAGATGTGTGGAGGGGACAGCAACGTGATGCCATATATGAGGTCATGCTAAACAGCTCAACACTTAGTGACAGACATCACTGTGTCACTGGTCCGTGTTAAGGAAGTCAAACTCCTTAGCCATTAGTCACATTGTTTTATGAACAGTCAGTTTGGGGCTATTACCTACAATGATTCATTATAATAATAATAATAACCTTCAATTTTATATAGCGCTTCTCTAAATACCCAAAGTCGCTTACAGAGTCCAGTAGTCATACACACACAGTCATACCGGTGGTGGTAAGCTACATCAGTAGCCACAGCTGCCCTGGGGCAGACTGACGGAAGCGTGGCAGCCAATCAGCGCCTACGGCCCCTCCGACCACCACCAACATTCATTCACATCCATATGAACCGGGGTGAGGCTGCGGTGCATGTCTTTATGATGGTGGGGGAAACCGGAGTACCCGGAGTAAACCCACGCAGACACGAGGAGAACATGCAAACTCCACACAGAAAGGACCTGGAACGACCGGGACGACCGGGATAACCACTGAGCCACCGTGCTGCCCAACCACCGTGCTGCCCATTATCTATTCATGTATTGAATATAGCCTTCTTAAACTATTTAGGTGAATGTTCCAGGCTCTAATATTGAACCATGACTTGATTTACAGTGAACTTTGACTTTACTGTTGTCATGACGATCACGCCACTAAGCTATTCGACGTAAGACCCCTAAAGTTAATTCACTGTTTGCACTTCTAACTATTTTACTACAAAAAACATGAATGAATAAATACATATATTTTTGCCTGTATGAATCCAGATGGATCCAGCTACATCTTTACATCATGACATCATCACTGGCCTCAGTACACATAGAAGGAGCTAACCTGGATCACAAGCCTTGCTTAAGCAACGTTTTAATACGCATTACTCAGGTCTGTATTACAATGTTTATTAATAATAGTAATAACATATATAAATACTATTACTTTACAGAATGCTTTCTCCCTGTGTCGGCTGTCCATGGTAACATGGATCACAGGCCAGCCAATCAGCTCCTTCTCATCTGGAAACTCTGTCTCAGACTCTTTTGTCCACTGTTATTTAGTACTTATTATTCAAAGGATTCTTTTTGCAGCTTTCTCGTTAAATGCTGTTGATTCAGTGAAGGCTACACCGAGACACTGCACACACCAACAGTTAAGTTAAGTTGTGAAATAATGTTGTCAGATCTGCTGGTTCTTTGACCTCAGTATGTGTCCCAGATGCACAACAAGTCAAAGCCAACAAGATGCATGCTATACATAAATGGTCAATACACTCTAATTAATAAACAGATCAGAGTCAAGTTTCACTGAAATGCTCCTGAACAAAATGACATTTTCAAATGATGAACTGCGTTAATATCGTTCCAGCCGAGATGGAACGCCCACAGCTGGCGCCGCGCCGCAGCAGCTTCACAGGATGCCAACAGCGTATTGCAGTACTGCTCAAAAGAAGTGAAGCCGGCCTAAATACAGATACTGTGTGTGCGATTAACACAGCAACAGGTGTACTGTCGGTCTGTTGTTTGTGTTTATAATGTGGCATTTTTCATTTTTCATTTTTAAAGAGTGGAACTCAATAAAAGCAAGATTATGAAACCTAGAACCTGACTCATCCGTTTATTAACTAAAGTGTGTTGATCATTTTAAAGGACTATCTAGTAAGAAAATGTTTTTAAAGATTTTTATTCATTTATTTTGCCATGCTAACAGCGTTGCCGGGGCAACCACTTCGATCCAGGCGGATGTATCTCAACAACTATATGGATTGCATATTAAAAACTGCTTTCAACCTCATCTGCACTCAGCACAGGTGAGATCATAAAACACATGATAAAAAAACAGATACGGTCAGGATCAAGGAAGCGTCTTCTCCCTTTCCTCTGCAACACTCTGGGAATTTACTTAAGTTCATATGGACATATTCTGGCTTGACTCATTAACTTGGCCTTTAAAACCACCGTAAAAGATATGAATTGTTGTCTATTACATAAGGGCACTGGTACATGTGGTGAATGTCTGCCATAATGAAAATTAGAAGCTGAAGTCTTCTTACAGCTCTTGTGTTCTCTTGCCTACCTCGGCCGGGTTTAACTACTTCATTCTTTACTGTGTCATAAAATCAATGCTCATATTGCACCGGAGACGAGGGGAAAGGACACAATCAGTGTTGTTCATAATTAAATGAACTATGTATTAATGCAGCCATATTGCGACAAACAAAACACATTGACACGTGTTCCCTGTGTAAAGAAGCCCGGCCGTGTTGCGATGCCTCTCAGGTAGCCGTGTTCATATTTCCTGTATCACATATTAACATCTATGACGGACGTTTCATGTTTGCATTTGATATTAAATATGAGGATCAGCGACCAAGATCTCGTTGTGGCACTGTAATTTCCCCTGACCACAAAACACTGTGGTCAGGCTTATCTTGCTGCATGGTGTAAAAAGACCAAGACCTCATATACGGTCCCGCGCTTTAGTCTGAAGGGGGGAAAATGCTTTTCAGATGACATATCAGTTCTTATGGTTTCAGGCCGTATGAGAGATACATATCAGCGGTGTTGACAGTAACCTCTGGGGTTTGCTGCAAGAAAGCGGCTGGATTTGATCGAATACTTGGCAGAGACAGCGTCACCATGTCACCCAGCAGTCGTCATTACATGTCTGTACGGCAGATATACCAACGAAAATAAAGAAAATAGTTCGATTATATTGTTACAGAAATGCAGACTGAACGAAGACGGAGGCTTTGCCTCTGCAAGTGAAGGTATAGGCACTACTTATATTTAACAAGAGCGCCTTTTTGGCCCCAGACTTCTATTTCTAAAGTGGCATTTAAAAAAAAATCCCCTTCAAGGTGCCGTGTAGGCCACATTAGGAGGGGGGGGGGGGGGGCTCGGTGCAGGCCCCCCACATGCAATGGATTCCTGTGGCCCCGCTGTCTGCGTTTAAACCCCGGAAATGCTGCATAATTGGTGAATATTTTCCAACTAAGCATTTGCACACTGTGAAATATCGCAAGTGTCAGCGTGCTCGGAGAAACCGCCTGCCGCATACAAAAATACCAAAAATTATATCAAATTTCATAAATGACTATGCAAACAAATTGATGGTAAAGCCAGTTCTGTACTCACCAAGTGACCAGAACAATGGTCCGCTCAGGAGCGGGGGGTTGGGGGGGGGGGGGGGGTGATAATGGATGATGCTTGGTCAGCCACATTCAAAGACATGTAATTGCCGCAAGCCCTTAGTTAATAAAAAAGAATAAATCTCTTCCGCCACTATAACTGTACGGTATCCATCCAGCCTGTCTCTAAAACCCCCCCGAGGAAGACATGGACGAAGAATAGAACCCAGTGAGGGCACAAACAGACTCACATGGAAGAATTTCAAGATGTAGTCTCCAAAACACTGTTGCAATAATAATATTATAGAGTCTGCGTGGAGCCAACTCGGGAGTGGTCTCATCAGAGATGTATGGTGATATTTGATAAAAACCTTGTCATCCATTCTTTTTCTGGATCCCATGAATACAGACTCCAGCTGAAGCATTCAGAGAGTGAAATATAGTCAAACAGCAACTCATAGAAACACAAACATCTCCAGTCAAGAAAAGACTCACCGACACGTGCAGGAACGTAATACTTCTGTTTTCACACAGGCTGGAGACGAGCTGCTTTACCCACGGGGCGAGCAGCTGTGCTGGGGCACCAGATGCCTCCACGCAGATACATTTCCTATTTAGCAATCAATTCTAAACCCAATCGACAATATATTTGAAGAAGAAACATGTGGTTGGTATGTTAAGAAATGAGGCTTTGTGTCTATCATCTGTTTACAATTTGTATCCATCTTGGTTGGTCATGAAATACATGACATGTACATCTTGAAAACAGTACTTTTTTTCAAAATATTCTTTGTATTGTTATTTTTTTACTATAACAGTTTTTCAAAAATAAAAATGAAAGCTTTGCATTGTTGGATGACTGAAAGAAACAGAAATCAAAGGGGGGTAGAGGGGGTAGAAGACCTGGTGTGAGCGAGGCTGTTATCATTCAGGCCCCAGGCTCACTTTCAGGATCCATTTTGATCTTCAACAAACAAGTCTGAGCTCTTGTCAGCCGGGATCTGTACAGAGCGCGACCGCTTGACTTTACCAATTGATTCATCAACTTATTTTCTGATTGGTTTCCTGACAGCTTCCCAGATTCCTCTGACTGATAGCTCTACTTCCTGCCTTGAGGTCAAACTGTGTGATGAAGAAGGCTGTTTCCACAGGACATGTCCTGTGTGCTTAGGTTAACCCTCACACACACTCTCTGCTGGCCAGTCAATATTTCAGCACGCCGTTGAAGGTATGAAATATCGATTACGGTGCAGCGCTGGGAAAATCAAATTGAAAGCAGACTGTGATTTATAATGCTCCTTGATTTAGCAAGTGGAATCATTGTCATGATTCATTATCTTTGCACTTTCGTGCTGCTATTGTGGGAGTCTGTCATGACGCAAGCTGGAGCTCTGAAGGAGGATGTTGCCATCTGCAGGAGGAAGACCGAACGGCAGCGTGGCGTTCAGCAGCACATGTTTGAACTGCATACAACAATCAGGAAGGAATGTAGTGATACCTAGTATGTATGATGTGCACATATACAGCACATCTGGGTCCACGGGAACCGGGCTCTTTAAGTGTTTTTAAAAATAGATTAAAAGAGATGGAGGTAGGTTCATCTGGCTGTTTTCTTTGACTGAGGTATGTGCACCTGTGTGAACTGGGTTATGATGACTTGAGTCTTAGTTTTGGTTTTATTCATGCTGTGATCTAAAATTAAAATCTTTCTTTTTTAAAATATTGTCTGTCACTGTTTTATGTTGTATTGTCTGAAACTGTGTGTAATGTGCTACTGCTGCTGTCTTGTCCAGGACACTCTTGTAAAGGAGATTTTTAATCTCAATGAGGCATTTCCTGGTTAAATACATTTTAAAATTACAAAATTAAATTAAATAAATCAGCCAAATGGCATTCAAATGCATTATGTTTTAATAAACATTCTCTCTCAAATTAAATTGCTAATAGAAATCTATCTTGATTAAATCTTCCTTCACAATGTGTTTTCTTTGCTGCTATCTCCTGCCCCAAATGACCCCACGCAGTTCTGAATATCCCCATTAATATGTATGTGTACTAGTTAGATGGCACAGTTCATGTTAACAAAGCATGCTGACTGCCTCAGTTATGACTATTACAAACAATGCTATTCCTGAACATCTAAAGGATGACCCAGTTCTGTGTGAGGCCTGCTCTCCTCGTCTCTGCACTGAATTAATCACGGCTGACACATTTGAAAGCCTCGTGGATGGATGTAGGTGTTATTCCATCCGTCTGAATAGTATGAGTGCAAATTGGAAAACTGAAATCAGACCCTTTACACATTATATTCATTGTCGTTACTCACGCACAAGTGGGCCACAACATGATGGCATTTAGACTTTTTAAATGGATTTGTGTGTTTGTGTGGTTTCTATGCTCAAATTGATTCACCGTGAAATAGCTATGATCATTTCCTTCTCCTATGCTTATTTATTTGTCTGGTGGAAGAAGTATTCAGAGCCTTTACTTAAAGGGACAGTGTGTAGGATTAAGTGGCATCTAGTGGTGACGTTGCAGTTTGCAACCAACTGAATACCTCCCCTCTCATTATCCTAGCCAGTGGTTTTCAGTCGATTCTGGGCTTCTGTAGAAATGGAGGACCCGCTCCCCAAGGGCTCATCCTAAGCTAAAACACGATTCACATTCCAGTAATTCATATCACCAGCTCACTTCTGCCTTCACACTTGATTAGAGAAAGAAAGTATTTCAGGACTCCTGAATAGAGAGTACGTCTTGTACAGCGTTCATACGTTGCAACATTTTCATCTTCAAGAAACTCAAGTAAAAATGTAGAGTGGAAAGAAGTACAATATTTTACCATTCAAATACTTGTATGGATCATTTCTGTCAACATTAACTGTAACTCTGTTATTGTGTTTCTGTTCACAAGACATCTATTGCTTCTGTTCATCTTGATAGGGGGTCCTCTGTTGCTCTCTCTAATGTTTCTTCCCTTTTCTCCCCTTCTAAGGTTATATTTCTTTTTCCCTGATCCGATGTGAGGTCCCGGGACAGAGGATGTTGTAAAGCTCTCTGAGGCAAATGTGTAATTTGTGATTTTGGGCTACACAAAATAAATTGAATTGCTCTTGTACTTCAGTACACATTCTTAGTTACTATCGTTTAATAGCAGCCAGAAATGATCAGCTCTGGTGTTGCGGCATACTGACTCTACATTTCCATATCAAATCCCATGTAAAACCTGAGTTTCCTCAAGTGCGTGCTGCTCTTATAGCCCCTCCTGCAGGCTCAAGACTACTTCTTGACTTCATGAAGCTGGAGGTAAAGGGCAGGAGGCATTTCAGTGTATGTATTCTGAAGGGCGCGAGGGTTAATCCAGTTCTCTGGCTCAAACTGAATGTATGGAACTAACAACACAAACAAAAAGATACCAGGGCAAATGAAGCATGTATAAGCTCAATAACCAGAGTAAAGTGTTACACATGTGACCTTGAAGAAAATCAACCCGATAGCAACACTTAAGCACACGCCCTTTCCTGAACATGTGTTCCTGACTAAATACAGAGGACGGAAATAATAGAATAACCTCTCTTCTCTAGGTGCTGTCACGTTGCTGACGTATCAGGACCAGGGGTATTTATTGACGCAGTGTCAGTATCACCTGACATGTATTATGTGTAATCTAATCATGAAATAATAACATATATGAATAAACACAGAAGCATGAACCATTTGGAGTTAATTCCCAATAATACTCCTCAATGGCGACATGTGTAATCATAACTCATGACCTCTTTGTACTTTGGTATATATTTACAATATGTATTAATGAGTTCATCTAGTCCTTACAAAGAGTGTTTTTTTTAAATTTCTTTCTATAACAGATATCTTCTCAAATGGGTGGTTTACAATTGTAATGTACAACTTATTGTGCGTGTACACTTGGCTTCTCCTGCTTTGAGGCTAAAGCAACCCATAGTAAAGGAGTGGTTGCATGAAACCCTTTTTCTCAGGATAAAACATTATTGACAACATTATTGGTTTCAAAAAACGCCTTAAGGATTTGACTTTTATTTACATGTCCCTTAAAAAAAAAACGGATCCGTGACGTGATGCAGTTCAGGCAGACGCGAATAGTCGATCCCAGAACTCGGGCAAAGCAGAGCAATGTTTTTATGCCTTCTGACGACCTGCGTTAGTCACTCCGCCATGGCGCTGATGAAGGATGGGACATGGTAGCGTCGTGTTTTAACTCGCTTTAGTGGAAAGTATTAGGTGCATTTGGCTACTCCCAGTTTGAACTGAATTGCAATTATCTCTGAACCCGCCATGACCGTGGAGCAGAATGTCCTCCAGCAGCATTCTCAGAAGGTAAGCTCACTGGCGCTAACTTGGTGGCGAGCTAACGCTAGCCTAAATGATAACCTCGTAGTTTTAGCACTTGGAGTATGCGGTATCTGCTAGTCCACTCCGTGGTTAGTACGGTTACCGTTGAATTGTCTTTTTGTTGGTGGATTACGAGCTGTTGCCGTAGAGCCGTTTACCAATCGCAAGTAAATCTATGTAAACTCGGCCTGTCGTTAGCCCAGCGTGTTGCTCGCCAACCGTAGCTAGCTAGCCGTAGCGCGTAACGCCAGCTATCGTTGAATTGCCGTTAAACCGTGGCCTTGTGTGTGTGTGTGTGTGTGTGTGTGTGTGTGTGTGTGTGTGTGTGTGTGTGTGTGTGTGTGTGTGTGTGTGTGTGTGTGTGTGTGCGTGCGTGCGTGCGCGTACAAATGCTCCCCTATGCAATATGTACACCTCTAGCCCACGGTGTCCTCTCTAGAGATAAACAAGGCCGGGTGTCAGTGACAGATTTAACGGAGCGTTAGTGTTGTCAACGTGGTAGTTGTGTTTACGGGGCGCTCTGCTGACAGCGGGCGGGGGAGGGGGGGACACACATTAGCACACACACGCCGTGCTGATGTGTGCTAATGTGTCCCTGGTTAGTCGGTTCATACAGATATCTGTGTTTACATAGCAGGGCCAGCGGCGAAGGTAGGTAGGGACACCGCCTTGAAGCCTGGCGGGGATCGAGTAACGCGAGCCAAGTGTGGGTGTGTGTGTGTGTGTGTGTGTGTGTGTGTGTGGTGGGTGGGTGGGTGTGTGGGTGGCGGGTCTTAACCGTGGAGGCACATCATTCCTAGACTTCAGACCCACCATGACTGATGTTGCTTCCATCTTAATGCAAGAAGAGCTTCAGCTGTTTACTCTGCTAGTCCAAATGTGAAGAAATTATGCTTGTGCACAAGAGTACGGTTATGCAGTCAGTCATGTTTTATCGCACTGTATGCAAGCTAAGTGAATATGTTGTCTAACATAGTGTTTTCAGTGTGGTAAACCAAACCTGACGGAGCTCACTTATCTGAAACAACAACAACAACAACACATACACGAGCAGTGAGTCTGGAGTCTGGAGCAAAAATACATAGTTAACCATCCGTTGATGACTCAAACTTAAGAGTAGCAGTGTAACACGAACCCCATGATGCAGTCTGACCTCAGGGGGCTGAAATGAATCCATAATTAACAACAAACAGGCTGATAAATGATATTATACCATTTTGTGTACTTTTATTATGAATAATATGCCATAGCTTTTATGATTTGTTTTGGTATTAGATTGCTCCATGAGAGCAGGGTGTGTCACAGGTTTCCATGTAGTGGCCTGTGAATAGCGAAATGTTGAAACTCCTCTTCTATTTCCGTCTAGAATTTGTTTTGGTTTGCGACTCCTTCACACGCACACACAAATAACCCGATAGTTACCGGCTGACAAGCCCCCACAAGTTGTTCCCTACACTAGGGGGTGGAGAGAATGATGTGTTGTTCACAAGCGCTTTAAGGCCGATGACCAGTGTGACAAACAGCCGTGCCAGACATGTCACATGGAGATGAGAAGTGTGTGTGTGTGTGTGCACATGTCTGAGTAACCACTTGTGTATGATGACTCGTGCCAAATCTGTCAGAGGTGTAACTTCCCCTTTACGCTTCACTGACTCCTCCCCCCCCATCCTCCGTGCCAACAAACCGCCACCCATCAAGTCTCTCATGGTGACCAAAACACGCCATGGTCTTTATGTCTCCAGCTGTGGAGCCGTGGTCAGAGGTAGGACCTGCCGTGATGGGAGCCTTTGTAAAAAGCTGTGCTTTCTGATGGTTTCTTTTCATTTTATTGTGGACAATGTATTTTCTTATAACTAACCCTTATTGTCAGGCATTGTCTCCAGGATATTTGTTACTGTGATATGTCTGATACTGTGATAGTGCTTTCTCCATGAGGTTGCATTATTTATGTGCGGTTACTCTGACAGATTTGAGCTTTCTATTCACGGATCAGAACACATGTTGGATGGCGGCTTTTGTTATGTGTTTGGTGTTGTGTCGCTTTATAATGCGTCATTTTCCCAAGCGTGAATGGGTTCCATTACCTTCTTGTAGCTGTGGCAACTCCATAAAAAGTGGGCTAAAACGTCCGTGACGTAGATGGTGTAGCCCCGTTGCCATGGGTTCCTGGAGTGAAGTGCGAAAACAACCTACAGCATCGGGTCCTAAACCAAAGAAGACCCTTCGACCCGACATTTATCTGTTGCCTGCTGCACCTGAGAGCTTCAGTCCACGTTCCTTGCGCTCAAGACTCTGCCTTAGACTGGTGCCTTGAACATAAGTGCTCTCCCATTTTTTTATATTGCATTCATTTAAGCCTCACATTGCAGGTGAGGTGTGTGTGATGAGGCCATGTGGTCCAGCTGGGTTTGACATCAGAAGGTCATCAGACTTTAGTGAACTAATCCTGAAATGTCTCCACTGTGGGACTAATAAAGGAATATCTAATCTAATTAATCGGGATGCGAATCGAAAGATCCGATTAGATGCATTTCAGATTAGATCATTTATCTGTGCTTCAAGTTCAAAACAAGTTGTGTTAAAATCGAATTTATTACATTGTGTTATGACATTAGGATTTTTCTGTGATCTGCTGATTCTGGAGCCCTCTTTACCATCATGCACTGCTCTGAGCGGCCTCCTCTCTCCTCCCTTCAATAGCACCAGCAGACGTTACTCAACCAGTTGAGGGAGATCACGGGCACCACAGATGTTCAGCTGCTTCAGCAGGCGCTGCAGGTACAACATGAGACATTACACATATCTAAATATACACGCTGTTCTCTTGCTGTTTGTCTTTCTGTCTCTTTTACACACAAACACATTCTGATATTGCCAAATGCAGAGACCGTTTCTCTGTTCTCGCTTCAGTCAACACACTCGCAGCAAAACCCGCTGCTGTGCTCTCAGAAGCATCACCACATGTTCCTTGTAAGACACCGATGGGACGCTTTTCTTCCTCATACCAACATTTGACCCGTCACATGAAACTGCAGGTCCATATTAATCTCTGGTCGACACAGAGAGTTTACACTCTACACACACGTCGCGTCTAAACCCAGTTTTACACTCGATAGACACACTTTTTGTCCGATCCTACTGCCTTCTGGTTTAATTGAGCAGTTGTATTCATGGGATCTGAAACAGGCTCTAAGTTCAAGTTGAGTGTTGCTGCTATTTGTTGTCCTGTGTTTATACCCAGCTGCTGTGAGTGTCATCTAACACCTTGTTACTGCAGGTGAGCAATGGAGACCTGGCGGAGGCCGTGGCGTTTCTGACGGAGAAGAACGCCAAGGTTCCTCAGCAAGATGAGGCGACCTACTACCAGACGTCCCAGGTCCCCAGCGACCGATACATCAGCGTCGGCAGCCAGGCGGACACAAGTGAGTGTCTTATGCCGCGTTCACACCAAAAGCGTTGCGAATCTCCGTGAGTGGCGGCGGGGCTTATCTCTGTGGCTTTACGCCGTGAAAACTGTTATATTTTCCGCCATCCACCACGGAAGAACTAACCGCTAGTTCTGCTTTATACTTCTTGTGGACATCCCACAAATGTTGGAACAGCTAACGCCCTCGTGTTTGGGTTCATAACATTAACATAACATTATCATATATTTATACATAACATCACCCGTGCCCGTTTTATTCTCTGCGATTCCAGTACTAATGAGATGTATTAAAGAGCCCAGGGTGCCCGCAAACCGCAACGATGAGTGTGTCCTTCTTGCGAAATGTTGCGTCTTATCACAACCACATGCCTATGGGATCTCGTCGCACGAAAATTTCGCACCGCTTTTGGTATGAACGTACCATGACTCAAACTTTTAGGCACGGAAGGTCAGGAGGCCTCACAGGGACGATTACAAGACTATAGAACCCTGTCATTTTCGACCGGCTCTGTGTCATCGCAGCGGGTGGAAATGACCAGTGCCTCGGCCTCCCGCTTGCCACAAGAGCTCCAGAGTTTTACTGGCGGTACGGCATCGTGGAGGGAAGCCGACACTGCGGTGATAGAGCTGGTTGAAAATTAATATCCCTTTTTTAAAGTAAATGTGAAAAGGCTTGAGAAGTTTAAACACTTATGTAAACTGTCTGACTTCAAATGATGAAACCATGTCAATTCCTGTTCATGCAAATCAAATGACAGCTTGTGTGTGTTTTTATTCCATGCAGATGTGATCGACCTGACTGGGGACGATAAGGATGACCTGCAGAGGGCCATCGCCCTCAGCCTGGAGGAGTCCAACTGGGCGTTCCGGGAGACGGGCATCACTGACGAGGAGCAGGCCATCAGCAGGTGGGCTCCGCAGAATTACAGGCTGATGACATATTCTGGGCGACTGTGAGTCAGTGGTTAGCAGGTCCGTCTTTCAATCGGGGTTGGCGGTTCTATCCCCGCCCTAGTCGATGTGTCCTTGAGCAAGACACTTAACCCTGAATTGCTCCCTGTAGCTGTGTCTACGGTGTATGAATGTCACATGGTTGTGGATAAAAGCCTCAGCTCAATGACATGAAATGTAATATTCTGGACTCAACATCTAGCCAAATGGTTCCAAAACCGTTTGCACCGATCCGTAAATGAAAAATAATAACACAAGACCCCTATTGTAATCGTGGATGTCCCGAGCCGATTGGGATCCATATCGAGGCTGATCCGGATGGATCGGGTAAATTAAAGCTTATCGGATCCTTTCTTTACTTTACTCTTCTGTGTTGTGTCCACCTCAGCCTGCCAATGTTAGCTGTGTTTTTATAAACCGTTGTAACTGTCTTGAAAGAAATCCAGTTTTTTAAATTAGGTCTTGAACATCTTGTCCAATGCCAGACCAGGTTTGATGTGGACTAATGTAAGAAGTCACCAATTACACCTGATATTGTTCCTTTTTTATTCACCGACCCAGGCATCGCTAATGGTCACCTAACCTGTAATTCATGTGATTCGCTTATTATGTCCTGATAATGGAGAATAAAAGCCTCATGAATATTACATGATAAACTAGAACGGGCACTCGGTAGAGCGCATACCTTCGCATATCACAAGATTGGGCATTGAATTATGAACATTTTGGTTTTAGTTCCATGCCAATTGGATATAAATTGACCGTGCTATGGTAAAAAGAAGATTTTGACCTTTTCATGACTTTGACCTTTGACCCGATCGATCCCAAAATCTAATCAAATGGTCCCGGGATAATAACCAATCATCCCACCAAATGTCATGCGATTCAAGAAAATGTTGACCTTTTCCATGACCGTGACCTTTGACCCGAGCGATCCCAAAATCTAATCAAATGGTCCCCGGATAATAACCAATCAGCCCACCAAATTTCATGAGATTCGGTTTGCTACTTTTTGACTTATGCGAATAACACGCACACACACATACAAATACACGGCGATCAAAACATTACCTTCCCCATTTTCAATGCGAAGGTAATCACAACCCTTAATATGAAAGCTCACTGCTGACAGTTCAATCAAACCCCATTGGGACAGAACCGACGTGGGCCGCTGACACACGCCCCTCAAAGGGCCGACCGGGTCGCTTTGGAGAACCGTTCATCTACTCTGCATCCTTCTATTTAAATACGCAATCAGGATGGGAGCGTTGTCATGCCGCTTCGTTTGGGCGACAGCCGTGACGGATGCACGAAACTGATTAGATTTTGGAGGTCAGAGGTCAATGTGACCTCACATTCCACAAATTCTCATCAACGTAATATTCGCGCAACATCGTGAGGAGATTGGTTTCAAATTTGGTACATGCGTCGACCTGGACTGGTCAACGGTCACTTCACTGTTTATATCTATATGTATATGTGTGTATATATATATATATGTAAATAACTTGTGTACTATTTCTGGCGGTTTCACACACAGGATAGAATGATAAAGGGATCATTTAGACATGGATGTGGACTGCAACAGGAATAGTTGGTGGAGGCGTACAGCCGCGAGGTGACGTTTCTAGTTGAAGCTGAAGATGAAAATAGCATATTCTTATGCTGCGTTAACACCAAAACTGAATATTCGCAACGCTTTACTCGCAACGCTTTACTCGCCCGACTATTTGAGATTTATTCGATCCAGTCGTGCCTTAGAGGGGGCGTGGCTTATTTCCATGTCTTTACTCTATGGAAACAGTTATCATTTCAGCCATCCACCATGGAAACAATAACAACTATTTCTGCTTTAGAAAAACGTTGGAACATCAAACGCCCTCGTGTTTGGGTTCATTAATATCAAATATTTATAGATAACATCACGTTTATATTTATACATAACACAGCTCGGTGAATTTACCCGACTACGTCTGATTAACTCTCACTAGAGTAGCAGCAGCCAGTTTGATTCACCACGTCAGTGATGACGGGCGGAGCGTCTCAACGCTGAATGTCTTTTGCAACTTGTCGTCGGGCAAATTTTTCCCTTCGCTCTATTCCCGCCATTCGCGGCGGCTGGCGGAAATTCTCGGAATTGGCAACCGTTCGCGTGTATTGACTTTGCATAGGACCTCCTTTTGTTGTGAACGCAGCATAAGAGAGGCAGTGCAAGATAACCTGCAACAGCCAATGAGTCAAATAGACGTCAAAAACGTAAGAAGCTTGAAGTGAACTGACTTCAGCTGGGCCTATTACATGTACTGCTAGGAAAATAAGGTGCATTGCCGTAAACTGAATTTGTTTGTATTTTGCCATCTTCTATGACATTTCCTTTAGAGTTCTGGAGGCCAGCATAGCGGAGAACAAGGCCTGTCTGAAGCGGACCCACACAGAGGTGTGGAGCGACTCACTCAACCCCCATGACAGGAAGAGGATAGACACCTGCCCCGTGGGGCTGAAAAATGTTGGCAATACCTGTTGGTTCAGTGCTGTCATACAGGTACACACACATTGAGATGCAGCTACACAACTCTCCATGCACATTTGCAAATAGTTCTGCTACAATTATAGCCCTATAGGCAGGGGTGCACATACCCCCCCCCACCCCCGTCAACAGCTCTTCTCGGCTCGCGCGTGGCAGAGCTCTGACGCCGGCGCGCGCATCGCTCAGCCGTGATGCGCGCACACAGGTGAGCACACTCTCACTAGCACCCCCCTCCCCATAGGTGGACGTCACCAAAGCTGACGCTTCATATGGAGTAAGTACCAAACACCATCTCCCGGTACTCACTGAAAAAGTTATGTGCACCCCTGCCTATAGGTCTTGCCGTTTGTGTTTCCTCGTGTGGTGGCATGTAATTGTAATGGTCAGCGCTTTAATCTGCTGAGGTTCTCCCAAGTAGCAGTTATGGATAAAACCCTAATCTGAAAGTTTATTTGTTGGAACATGCAAGGACATTTTTAGCCGAGCTGTCACAAAGACTGTGTGTCTTCAGTGGTAGAATGTGACCTGACCTCAAATATGCTGGATGAACACTGGATACACCGTCACATGGTGTAATGTAACCCCAACCGTGAGAAGGAGGCAGTGCTTAAACCCGATCCCGCTGCACTTGGTGCCAGAAGAGAAGTAAACAACTTGTTCTTTTTCAAATGGGACATCCAACTCTGGATGCCTTTGTATGTCCACTTTCACATAACAAACAGAGATCAGGTGAAGCTAAGGTGAAGCAGGGAGAGTAAGTGGCTCTTCTTATACCGCTGCCCCAAACTAGGTAGAGGTGAACTTGCTTATTATGAAGCTCTTTCAATAATGTGTTTCCGTACTTTCCTATATTGCCCTCCGTCTCTTTTTCAGGACTTATCACATGCTGCAACAAGCCCTGTCTGAAGTATTCCAAGCAATGCAGAAATGTTCCAAGTTAACGTCATATTTGTGTATGGGCCAACTTTAATTTCAGTTTTCTGAACCACAGCTGGCATGAGACAGATTGACTTGACGGGTTGGGAGGTCTTGATGTAATTAAAGGGAGCGCAAGCTTTTCATAAAGAATTGTGTGCAGATCAGGACAATGTAGAGCATCGAGAGTAAGTGAATGAGAAACTGTATCTTTCACATGTTTACCAACAATTATACAAAGTTGAAACCTCATGGTCCTTATTGCAGCTTCCCGGCATTACACAGCGGAATACCACACTTTGTAAAAGGTCTTAAGTAATTACATGATTGATGCTGAGCGAGGCCTTTCCGCATGAAGCTTTCACTGCAGTTCATCATGTTGTCCCGTGTGTGTGGGCCAAGGCTTTCTTTATTATTGGATGTTATTAATGCGTCTCCCTGCCTCTTTCTCCTTAAAGTCCCTGTTCAACCTGCTGGAGTTCCAGAGGCTGGTGCTCAACTACTCTCCGCCAGCCCAGGTGCACGACCTGCCTCGCAACCAGAAGGTAGGACCAGGGGGAGGAATCACAAGTTAATAATATATACATAATAATCAATAAATACAATAATATAATACAATTTTGATTGGATTCGATTCAGGGGCCTGAGATTACCATGAAGCGATTGCATTTGTCCATTATCACAATTGGTTAAATTTGTATTAATTCACAAAAAGCAACTAAAATAGGATTTGAAAATGGGATGTGCAGTTGCTGGTGAATGACGGTAAGCAGCTCATCATCAAAATGAGGATAGCTCCGACCGACTTGTTCGTCTCTGAGCTACCCGTGCTTTAGCTCTGAGGGCTCGACCCTCTTGGAGCTGTGAGCCGCCAGTCAGCAGCCATTTGATCGTGCCCCAAGGTCAATGCAGCTTAGCGCCTAGCGGAGCCAGGGCTCAAACCGCCGATCCTCTGATTGAAGGACGACCCTGCCCACCACTGAGCCACAGTCACCAGCCGGACTCGTTGTCGGTGGGGAGAATATGGACAATCAAGAAAGATGCTGAGCGCTCACCGTAGGGTTAGCAGCCTGTCGCTAATCTGGTGTAAGATGTGGAAATGTAGTTTGTGGCCGTCCACTCATATCTGTCTCACCACGGAGCTTCTACTTGAGCAGTGTGCCACTGCTGGAGCTTAGAATCTAATCTTGACAGTCGCATCCCCGACTCACTAGCATGGAGAAATAAGCGGTGACGTTATATATAATGCACCGTCATCTCTCACTGTCACAATGCCTCTATGGGGCTGTTGCACCATTACAGACAAAGGCTACAGAGAAACCTTTCTTTAAAACAACGCTTGTTGTTAAAAGTGACACATTTTCGGTCCAAGTCCTTTACCACAGTGCTCAAATAACCCTCATGTCATACGTGTTTAAATAGAGGATATATGAAGGAACAAAGGCTGACATGTTTGATTCACTAAATTGCTCATTGTTTTAACTCTGACCAGGAACACAGGAACCTGCCCTTCATGCAGGAGCTGAGGAACCTCTTCTCCCTCATGGTGGGCTCCAAGAGGAAATACGTGGATCCGTCACGCGCTGTGGAAATCCTCAAAGACGCCTTCAAGTCCAGCGAGTCGCAGCAGGTACGCCTCTTTCTGCCACAAGGTGGTGTTCAATGAAGAGGATGGCGTCATTTCATGCAGGGGGATGTTATGATTACTACACAAAGATTTCCTCCGGGTCAAAGAGACATCATCGTACTCCAGACTGTATTCATAATAATAATCTTCATGTTGCAGTTTTGACCTGGTGGATGCTGGGACGCTCAGCAAAGTAGTAAAAACCATTAAAGTCTTAAATAGCAAACTCCTTTTTCAGATCCATTTCCACCTGGTAACTAGACACCAATTTTGGGGAGATTCGTCTTTATCCAAACGGTTAGTTTCCTGAACTCAACCAGTGAATGTTGCAGCCTGATGCTGCTGTTGTCTCGATACAGTTGATCACCGCCAAGTTAGTTTAAACAGACTTCTATTGTTCACTGTTCTCCATTCCGTCTTCGGGTTGTCTGTGTGTCATGTCTGCGCCATGCGGCACATATTTGGTGATGTTGACACTGCCTTGTTGAAAAATGCGAGTCTGGATTTGAAATTCAAACTTGACAAAGCGTAGAGTAAGAACATGGGGAGCATATTTTGCTAATCTATTACAATATCTCCATTGGATTTTTCTGGGATGGCACATTTTGGTTGGTTTTGAGCTGCTTTATACAGTTCGTTAAAATAAAACTTGTATGAAATGGTCAATTCGATTTCTTTTTGCAAAAATATACATTGTCTAGGCGGAGCCTCTGAACCCCCAAACCTGCTGTCAGGATGCAATATGATGTTTTCTTTAAATAATCGTCAAAACAGTTTATCAAAGCTAGAAGGTGTAAAAACTGTTGTCATCGTGAGATTTCCATCTTTCCGATGGTCATTGAACACATCGGGTGTGACTTGCGTCAGAGAAAGCAACTGAATTGAATCTTAAAATTGTGATATTTCATCATTAACATTTTATGTGTCATTTAACATTTTGCCCCAAATAATCTGTTTTAAATACCCAGAATCTGTCAAAATCATAACATGATGCGCTCTTCAGCCCAACTAGGAAGCCATTACTGACACCAGCAGTCACGTGTCAAGAACTCTGAAGTGCAGCGATGAGAGGCTGTAAGTAAAAGCCATGACTGTTCTGTTTCCGTTGAGGGACAGGACTTAAATATTGCAGTGAAAAACATAGCCACAGAGAGAAAAACGGCTTTGTGTTGAGAGGGTTAAGTAATGGACGAAATAATGAACAGATTCATCGATAGGAAATTAGTCCGTAGTGGCAGCTCTCAATATCTCAGGAACGCCTGCAGGGAATCTCTCCACTTGGACTCAAGGATGATCTGATGGGACATTTGAGGTCAAAGGTCGCTGTGACCTCACGTCTGTCCTCTTCTCATGGTATCTCAGAAATGCCGTGAGCACATTTATTCAAATTTAGCACAAACATCCCTTTGAACTGAACGATGAATTGATTTTCCCCATAACTAAAGAATTCGCATGTCAATTGTAACATCTTCACAAAGACGTCTTACAGAATGAAGTGATTACAAATATGGATGTGTGCAGCCACTTGGCTGGTTGGCGGAGGCCCTTTCAACAGCAGGCTTGAGTTTCATTGTCATTCTACTGACTCGGCGCTACTGGATCCGAGACACTTCACCGCTATGATCTATAACCAATAATCCTCGAACCCACCGCCCCTTTGAACTTTGCAAACAATACTATTGAGTAGGAATTAGCTGTTTGTGCATACATGCTATAATGTGACGAACTCAAGTCAAATGCACTGTACCGCTCTGTCCTTCCTCCAAAAGCATTAAGTCTCTGCGGAGGTTAACTGAGGTCAGCCCTTTGCCCTCTGTCCTCATCCGTCATGTCACTGCTCTGTACTAGTCAGAGAGGCATTGACCTGAATTGCCAGCTGGCATCGATGTCTATGAGCCGGCCCCCCTTTAAAGTCCAACAATCCGCCGACTCATCCACTGAGACGAGTCACCTCACAAGTGTACATCAGCAGATGACAATTATTTGACTGATTGGCCCGTCTTGCTCCGATGTCCAGTTCAGTCCCATCGTTGTGACATGCACGTCACAAAAGGCCGTCCTGCAATCGCTCACTCTGGTCTGCGTGTGTGTCTGCTCTCCTCAACAGCAGGATGTGAGCGAGTTCACCCACAAGCTGCTGGACTGGCTGGAGGATGCCTTCCAGATGAAGGCTGAGGAAGACAGGTAGCCACCAAATGGACATACAGTAGCTTGTGCTCGTTGGCGGTGTTGTACAGCAGCATTGTTGACGTTGATCTGAATCGGAGCTTCCTCCTTTAAGCTACTTTTTTTGTGCTTTCAGGGAGGGTGAGAAGCCAAAGAACCCCATGGTGGAGCTGTTCTACGGCCGCTTCCTTGCCGTGGGCGTCCTGGAAGGTGAGACGAGCTGTTCAATTCCGAACCAGTAAAGCGGGAAAGCTAGCGGGGGAGAGCCACAGAGTCCGTGTCCTCGCCCCTAGGAATGAAAGGTGACCTTGTCTTAATGAGACGTGGTCCATGTAAAAGAGGAGAGCGGCGGCATTGATCGTGGAAGACCTTGATGGCTGATTGACATTGTGCTTATTATGCGTGACAATACTGGCCCAGAGCCACCGAAAGCTGGCTGGGCCAGTGGACACACGAAGTGACCTTAATGCCTCATCTGCATGTCCGCCAGCTACTGCTCTCTCTCTCTTTGTTTTGTTTGGGGGTGGGGGGGGGGCTTCTCATCAGTAGTTGATGCAGGAAGGTCTGTGCAGCTGTTTAATGATGCATTCACGCTCATTGCCTTTTGCACTCTTCTGTCACGCCTGGCACACCTGTGACTTTTGTATGTGATGCTGTCTCTCGCTCTCTCTCTCTTACGCACTGACTCACTTTCTTCCTCTCTCTCTCAATCTGGCTCTCTCGCTCTGTAATTCCACAGGTAAAAAGTTTGAGAACACCGAGATGTTCGGGCAGTACCCGCTGCAGGTGAACGGCTTCAAGGATCTCCACGAATGTCTAGAGGCAGCGATGATTGAGGGCGAGATCGAGTCCCTGCACTCGGCAGAGAACTCTGCCAGGTCTGGACAAGAGGTTAGTGCCAAAGCAGCGTGACTACGGTCCAGGGGCGTTCTGCAAAATGCCATCTAAAGTTAGTTTGAGTTTAGGCTTCACGAGCAGTAATTTAAGAGCTGGCAATCGGGTTAAATCATTTGGGATTGATGAAGTGGCTCCTCCACAAAGGGTTGACCCCTGGTCCTTATGTCACACCTGTGCTATTCTGGGTGTGACCTCCTGGTTCGCTGTGGCCTTGCCTCGGCTCTCCCTCAGCAGCTGGGAGCAGCTAATTGCCAGGCTAGTGCACAGATGAGAAAAGCACCAGACAGACATACAGGGTTTACACTTTGGTGTTTGAGGTTACTCAAAGTGTTATTTTCCTATTTTTGACTCACTGGATGGATATATGTTCATGCCAGCCAAACTATCTTTTGTAGTAAGTTACAAGTACCACCAGATGGCAGTAGCTAAATGTGAGGTACCATGTGTACAATGTAATCACTGCATCAACACCTCAACAGCTCCTGTTTGACAACAAGCCTTTTAGAAAGTGAAGGGTTTCTATCCACTGAAACGGGGCTTTTAATTTGAAAAGATAATACAGGAAGTGTCAAGCTTGTATTCGTCACATAATGCTGTCACAAAAAAATACATATATTATAAACTAAATAACAAACAGATCATACTTGGTTAGCTCAAAGGCCTCTAATACCAACCGGCTCCACATAAAGCTGACGCAGTCAAATCGAGGTCCTGGTCACTATTTTAGAATTTACACTGATATATATTACTGTTGTTTTACGGTGATGCTGATAACTACTCATTCTTATCTTAACTGCACCTCTGCGTTCATGTTCCTGTAGGCTGCATAGTTGATCAGAATCTGCTTTGTTGTATGGAAGCACGCAAACATGCTTTGTGCGTCTCTCCATGTCTTACACAGAAATAGGAATAGATATAACGGCTTGGAAAATGACGACAACAAAGCCGAACTTTTAAAAAAAGGTGGATATATTAATAGTAAATTGATTTATTAAAATTGGCAATGACCAACATTTAAATGAGAAATAAAACGTCTATATACATGTCCGGTTTCTATGGAGGTGATGAGTGTTTACATACATAACGATGACTATATACTCTGTATAGCATGCAGGTTTTATATTGACCCTATATTTACATTTTAAATTAATATATTTCGGTGTTGGAGGGTCACTGGCATCTGTTCATCAGTGAGGGACCAAACTGCTCTGGTGTGTTCTTGTTTCCATCTAGATAGGTTTACACTTAGGCATATAGTTACTAGTGTGTCGTGTAGTGTTGACCTGCTTTTTTCTTCCTTGGAAAATAATCCAAAGTATATTTAATATATTTGTATTTCGTTTTTTTTCCATTTGTTGGAGCATGTAGTAGTTAGTTGTAGTAGAGTAGTAGTAGAGTAGTAATATTGCATGTGAGCGTAGAGCCCTGATTCCTCAGTTCAGGATATCAGAGCAGTTGCAGTACATCAACAACAAGCTTCCTGTGACCTGGATTGCAAGTTGTGAGCTCGCGCCTGTATAACCAGCCGTGTAACATAAAATCCAGTGTACGGGTGGGGGAGAAAAGTTCCTTTGTTCCCAAATAAGAACCTGAATGATGAAATAAAAGATGTCTTTTCCCACTATATGACTGGCGTAATCAAAGCTTTTATGCTTCCATGCCACGTGGCAATGCTGATTAAATATAAATCGACAGCCAAAACGTATTTTTTTTATTTTTTGGGGGGATCTGTGAAAAGTGAACGTTTAACAACTCCCTCTAAAGAGAAAATGTCTTTACCAAGCTCTACACCCTGACACGATTAGAGAATTCATCTTAAGAGCAGCACCCTATTTTCCTTCCAGCACTGGTTCACAGAACTCCCTCCCGTGTTGACCTTCGAACTGTCAAGATTTGAGTTTAACCAAGCCCTGGGCCGACCGGAGAAGATCCACAACAAGCTGGAGTTCTCCTCTATGCTCTACATGGACCGGTAGGAGAACTGTTAGCGCTGGCCTGATTGTACAATCGACATTCTTTTTCTCTTCAGTGAAAAAGCCTGAATGCCAAGTGTGTTCGAGACTGAAGCCTCGCCTGTCTTCTGTGTGTCGTCAGGTACATGGACAGGAACAGGGAAGTAACCAGGATCAAGAGGGAGGAGATCAGGAGGGTGAAAGAGCATCTGACTCTGCTTCAACAGCGACTGGAGAGGTACTAGTCGACAAATAACTGAGGATTTAGCCAATGTCCACACAGCTCCACAGACTGCTGTGGCGAGGAATTTCTCACTCTAGGTCTGTCTCTCTGTCCTCTATTCGTATTTCTCTCGGCATCCCTGACGCTCCATCTTTGTCTCCACCTTCTTTCAGGTATCTGAGTTACGGCTCCGGCCCCAAGAGGTTCCCTCTGGCAGATGTTCTCCTGTATGCCATGGAGTTTGCCTCCAGTAAGCCAGTGTGCACCTCCCCAGTGGAAGACATTGACTCGTCAGCGCCCCCCGGTGGCACTACAGGACAACAGGTGTCGCTGCCGAGGCAAGTTTCCTAACCTACAGCCTCCCCTTTCTATTCTTATCCTGTCTTTTTGTAAGTTAGATTGAGCAAACCCTCTTAACTGATAGTGGACAACGTATTTTAGACTTTTTCTTTCGAAAAATAAAATAAAAAAAGAGCTGCACATGCAAAATAAACGACAGAGCAGTGAGAGTGAACCAAACCAGTGAGTTTATCGGTCATGTAAAGATCTCTGTAAAGCTGAGAAGAGCAGCAGATTCAGAAATCACTGGGGTCCAGCGCTTTGTGCCAGTTGGGCCAAGCGTTGGCGTTGGATTATGCTTCTACCCCAAGTCTTCTCTATTTATTTAATGCTTTAAGTAATGGGCAGCCCTTTTGCAGTACATGTTTAATAGAGATGTAAAAATAGTGAGTTAAACAATTTGATCATAATACTATTTTGTACCCATATCTTGGCCCGTCCTGCCTGATGCATGCTGTATAAAGCACAAACACATGCACATCCTTAACATGGACCACATGTAAACCTCAAGATAAGCAACAGAGGGGAGGCTTCCGCTGCCGGGACAGACAGACATGCAATATAAGTTGTGTGTGCAGAATACACCAGCATAATACAATAACGTGAATAACTTTCAGACCACACTGAAGTGCTGTGAGCTGCCTTTAGCTCAGCCTTACTGAGAATACTTGAGGGGGTTTCTGCTTTGACCTTTTAGCGTAGGACTTAGTTTATTTATTGTTCTAGCATTGTTCTAAGCTGCAAAAAAGCTGGTATTGTAAAATTGGACCAGCTCCTTTTTTCATACGTTTCATTTAACATCTTGTGTGTGTGTCACCCCTGCAGCACAGCCGAGCAGGACCCCTTGCCTCCCTTAGAGAGCGCAGGCCCTGCCTCAGCCCCCACCACAGCTCCCACTGCAGCCCAGCAGCAGAGAGTAGCCATCCATAAGCCCTTTACCCAGTCCCGTCTACCCCCCGACCTCCCCATGCACCCCGCCCCGCGCCACATTACCGATGAAGAGCTGAGGGTGCTCGAGGTCTGCCTGCACCGTTGGAGGAGTGAAGTGGAAAACGACACCCGGGGTACGTCTCCTAGATCTGCCTCCTGTTCCCTCTGTAATGTTGCAACGGGCACTTACTAATAGATTGCATATGATTTTCATCCCACCAGATCTGCAGGGCAGTATAAACCGAATCCACAGAACCATTGAGCTCATGTACTCTGACAAGTCCATGATGCAGGTGAGCCGCTCTTTCCTGGATTCAGACATATTTGAAATACAAATAACAGGCATGAGAATCCCTCACCTTTCGGCGAAATTCGCCGTTTTGAAACCAAAATAGGTGACTTACGTGAATCGTGTAGATCCGAAGAGTTTTTGTTTTGGGGTAGGGGGGGGGGGTCAATTGGCCGGCCGGCGTTTATGAGATTGGAGTGGGACGCGGAGAAAGTGTGAAGTGTTGCTCTTCGCAATAAAACATCTTTGATGGGACGTGTCGCGTCTCGGCCAATCAGCGTCAAGATGTCTTCAGCGTTTGGTGGTTTAGGTTAGCTTGAATGTTAGACGCTACTTCTGCTGCTGTCGCGCTGCACGGTGGAGCGATGCTAACAAAGTACCCGTACGTTAAGAGCGATGTGATTTAGCATATTTTTAGTCTCAATACTTCATTAAAAGAGCGATCAGAGCGCACGCGCTGCTCCGTGTCAAGCTGTTTGCACGCGCAGCTCAGCGCTCTGGCGAGGCGTTAAGTGGCGGAATTTTCGGCTTTAAAAATAATTTTAAAAAAAGATGCCAGAAGTGAAATGTTTAAGTTCAGTCTGTAAAGTTGTGTAACTCTACAGCTGCTCTTCCTGATGAACTCTATCCTCTGGTCAGAGACTAACGGCCTCATAGTGTATCATCAATGCTATGATGCCTCCATGTAGTTTCATTAACATCTTGCTGTATTAATACTAATATTACTGCTATTTGTTAAGTGTTGAAAAAGTTGGTAAAAAGTGAACCATACAGATATTTTATTTATTACTATTATAGATAAATATACCAGTATCGTATTTATGGTATACTGTTTTTATGGTATTGTATCATGATATTTATGGCAGGTATGGTATAGAAGATCGTGACAACCAGGTAGAGGCAGAACAGACTCGAGGAACAGAGTCATGGCTCAGCAGAGCACAAGACTTGAAGACTTGTTCACGCCAAAAACAACAAAAAGGAAGTTGGTTCATGAATGACCATATTATACACAATATTACTATTATTATAGTATTATAGGGCCCGATCACTGACTTGGTGTCAGAATGGAGGACCTATAGATTATCATACAACGTCCAATATCGATGTTCGTGGAAGTCACCACCAGCACACCCCCCGCGCCTATCCTCCTCACCTTTTTCACCCCTGACCCGTTTTCATGCCTGAAATAAGCCAAATCAACTTCTCCCCTTCATAATACAACGTTTCTAACCCTCTTCTCATTGTTCCAGGTTCCATACCGACTTCATGCAGTGCTCGTCCACGAAGGCCAAGCCAATGCAGGCCACTACTGGGCTTACATCTATGACCCGCATCAGCGTTGCTGGATGAAGTACAACGACATCTCTGTCACCAAGTCGTCCTGGGAGGAGCTGGTCCGCGACTCGTTCGGAGGCTACCGCAACGCCAGTGCCTACTGTCTCATGTACATCAACGACAAAAAGCCCTTTCTCATCGAAGGTAAACACAGACGAGGGCGGATTATGAAATATCTTTGGCTCATAAAATATATATATATATAAAACTCACATTGCAGCCCAGATTACAATCATTATCTCTCTGTGTTGTCTCTGTAGAGGAGTTTGATAAAGAAACGGGACAGATACTCAGCGGCATAGACAAACTGCCTCCCGACCTGAAGCAGTACGTGAGGGAGGACAACGAGCTGTTCGACAAGGAAGTCGAGGAGTGGGACGCCCTGCAGATTCGCAAGGCTCAGCAGGAGAAGCTGGTCCTGGCAGCGGCAGCAGCAGCAGCCGCAGCAGCAACCGCAGCCGCCACAGCAGAATCCAGCATCTCCACCTCTTCCCCTCAGCCCATGAGTATTGAGTCCAGCCCTCCAGACAACACAGGTCAGGGTCATGACACAGACTGCAGAGTATAGGGATTAATTGAGAATCAATACGTGGTAGTAGGATGAATAAAGACAATATTATGGAAATGACCTTGAAATATTGGCATGCAGCCTTACACCTTGGGGCATGTGTGTATTATTGTATACCGTGTACACGGTAGATCAAAGGAAAGACTCGGTTTAAATAGTTGTCTGTAAGAACGTGATCTTTGATGCAGCCCGCAGCGCTTTCTATTGAACGATGGTGGACACATGCTCTGAAAGGTTTTTATTATTGGATTGTAATTTTAATGAAATACTTTCATTGAGGATATGCTGTTATTACTATATTTGCCTCCAGGCACCTGTCCAAAATACCAACTTCCCACATCTAATCCTGTCAGCGCTCTGGATCCTTTCCAACTTCATGTAAACGAAGTGCACGGTTTCAGAAAAAGACTAGCAGTGTATTTTGTGTCCTCGTGCAGTACCCCAGCAGGAGCCCGAGTACATGGAGCAGCCATCACCCACCAACGACTCCAAACACCTGCAGGAGGACACGGAGAGGGCCATCTCCAGGGCTGCTGCGGAGCAAGAGGAGAGGAGCCCCGAGGCGTTGTTAACCGCTGTATGTCACACACTCGGTCACCATCATACACACAGTTACACATCATACACACATACACAGTTTGTTAATGCCAACCAACAAACTGCCGTGTATCTGTCTGTATTTTAATTTGTTTCCCGTACCTTCTTGATTAAGAACTCAGAACAAACATCATTTGGAGTAATTGTTTGCTCAAGTTTCTATTGCCTTAGTGAAATGTGATCTCATTTCTGGCTCCTAAAATGAAACATCCAAGTGTCAACACAAGCACGTGTTAAAGCTGCTGTCAATATGTTTGACTACAGGCAGGCCATGACCGGCAAGATCAGTCTCTCTCACACACGCACATGCACACGCACACACACACACACACACACACACACACGTGTTGTCGGTATGGAATTTGTTCAGGGTGACGGACATAAAGAAGTAATGCTTTCAATTTGTCAAAACAAATAAAAAAATGTAAAATAACTTAATCAGACTTGTATAATATATAAATAAATATATAATTAAATAATGGATAGAAGAAAGACAATTATGAGCCGTTTAACTTCCTAACTCTAGCGCCAAGCAGCTTCTAATGCATCATTAAAATTATTAACGGCAATATATATCCCCCCCCCCACGCATATATATTAATACGAATTTAATATTTTACTTCCTAATCATTTGGATTGATGAAAATAACCTCTATAGACGGCAATAGCAAAGTAAAATAATAATAATATATCCTTTATTGATCCCCGTGGGTAAATTCTCTGCATTTGACCCTTGCTTAGTTATAAAGGAGCAGTGGGCTCCAGTGAAGCGCCCGGAGAGCAGCTGGTGGTTCAGTCTCTTGCTCAAGGACTCTTCAACATGCAACTAATGGGGAGACCGGATCGAACCGGATACCTTGTGGTTACAGGACGATCACTCTCCTCCATGAAATTCAGCCGATCCCAAAGGATAACATTTTTTTTTCTTTTCGACAGGCTACCTTGAGTTCAGGACAGTGTGAATATCTTTGTTCCGGGTGGTGGTGGAGGAAGTTAGTCTGCAGCCTTTGCTTTCAGTTATTGTTCATGGGAAGAAAATCTGAATCAGCGGGTTACTTAAAAAAACTAAATCGGAACTGACCAGGAAAATTGCAATCTGTGCTTTCAAACCTTTAAGTTAATGATCACAGAGAATGCTCACTGGACTCTGCAGCTTAATAGAGACTTTTAGCGCTGTGTTTTGCTTTTCTGAGCTGCAGCGTCACTGTTTTTGTTCACCATGTTGTTCCAGAACGACCAACTGTCGACCTGCTGGTGAACATAGTGGCGCATCTAGCTGCTCAATAGCAGCATTCAATGGAAGCCGAGCCACAGCTCAAAGAAACAAGAGCGTACACTCACCAGCTGGTCAGAAACCCAACTCCATATGATCGATAACAAGTTCACTATGTCACCGTAACGGATGATAATACAGTCTGTCAGTATCGTGTTGCTTTTAGCTCGTTTTGGTATTGCGGGTTAAAAGAGTTTTTCACAAACGGAACAGTTTCTGTGCTGAGCCGCTGTGTGTGCACTTAAAAATATTAATACTTCAGAACACATTTGGGCACAGGAGGAGAACTCTGTAGTTTCCCAACAGTCGTCAAGTGAGTCTGAACATGGGCGGAGTGTTCAGTGATCTGTCGAGCACACTTTAAATGACGAGTTCCACTTCTCTGATATTTCACTGTTTTTCCTCCATGAAATATTCCCTGCCGCTCCATCAGTACTCTGTCCTTCCTGTTTCATCTTTCCCATTCTCTCTACAGTCTCCTCCCCCTCCCTCCTCCCCTCAGCCCGAAGTCCAGGCGCCTGCCCCCCCTCCTTCTGACCCGGTCACAGAGGACGAGTCTCCTGGCCAGCGCACGGTCGAGGTGGCCATTCCCAACGTGGGGACCTTTGTCATTGAGTCAGAAGAGGGGGGGTACGATGACGAGGTAGCCCTCGTCCAGACACACCCTCATGCCCCTATTCGTTTGTCTTGAGAAGCTTGTGCCCGGTTGACATATGGAGTGAAAGCTTCGCAGAAGGTTTTTCACACTTGAACTTGACCCTTTACACTCGCCGATTTCCAGAGTGGCTTGAGGTGGAAAATGCTGCGCAATGAGGCGGCCCTCCTTTTGTTAGCCCTCCTGCATTACTCTTGTGTGAAAAGTCTCTTCTCGAGCTGGTCTGCATCTTGGCACAAAGGCGGGTCGAGCTTTGAGCGCTCTGAAGTGAGGACAGGAGAACGCCGGCTCAGGTTGTGTTTTGAATGAGCTGACGTGTTGTACTTTTGATAGTTTCACCAGTTTATAAAGCCGAATGCACACATAAAGGATGTTTATTATAGTTGTATAGCATAGTATCATACTTTCCCCGGGCGCATCACTGCAGCCCACTGCTCCTTAATAACTAAGGATGGGTTAAATGCAGAGAATACATTTCGTTGCATGTGTACCTGTACTCTGTGCAATGACAATAGATTGAATCCAATCCAATCATACTTTCTCTTTTTGTGGGGTGTTCATGATATCAGCGGTAGTCGTAGGGCAGTGTGTGTTCTGCTGATCAGTACTCCAGACTCCACACGAGGGAATATAACTTTGATAATGAAGCCAGAGAACTCAACCACACTCCTCACAACAAGTGGCACGTCATGTAAAACAAAGTACCAAGTGCATGTCACTCCAGATCAGACAGGAGACCTTAAAGATAAGGGGAGTTGTACTTTGTTCTTTTTAAACAGAAATCTCTTAATTTATATTGTGATAATTACTTGAAATGACACGTAGTAGCCAACAGCAAGTAGGAAACTCTCAGGAGTTCTCCCTCCAGCTGCCTCCTCCTTCAGGTTCTTTGGAGTGAAATGAGGTGTCGTTTAGATAACTTTAACTTCTTTGAAGCACGTGGCAGGAATGATATCATCTAATGAAAGGTCAGCAGTGCTAGGGTGCTACGTCACCTGAGCCCGGTTAGGACCCTATGCCGCACACAGCTGCCACACGGCCGCCCTGGTTTCTCCCAAGCCGTCCTTGTGAGGATCGCACATGGTGCCGTTGAAGCGACTGGCCGTGTCCCTCACAAGAGCGCCGCTCTAACCAATGCATGGACTTGCTGAGTGATGCCCGGCATGCCCCGACTGCGGCACGCTCCTTCGTAGTTGCCTCTCAACACATAACACAGTGCGTGACCTTGCTTGGTTTCGTCACCAGGACCTGTTGTTTTGTTTGACATGGTTCCTGCTTCCCCGGGCAGGCGATGATGACCCCCAACATGCAGGGTGTAATTATGGCCATTGGCAAATCCAGCAGCGTGTATGAAAAGAACGGGCCTGAGACCGCCTTTTTTAAGGTACACACTCCTACCGCTCCTCATCCCACACATACTCACTCCACCTCCATCCACCTTCTCTCTGTCTGCTCCTGTGTACTTTCTGACAGTATACACAAATAAAAAGAAGGTTACTCTCACTATTGTGTTAACAGAGTAACTAAGAGGGGAAACTTCTCAGTATCCAGACTTGTGCTGTGTAAGTGCTCAGCTCTGAGCCGCTCAACTTTCTGTACAGAACATTTGATTATTGGAATCTGCCACATCCTGTCAGCATCCCTGACGTCACTAAACATCATTATTCCGGGTTTTTTCCCCCTCAGTTTGTAACTTTCTCGTCAATGTTCAGAAGCTTGTAGCCAGTCCCTTTTATTAAATGGAGCACTTGCTCTTTAAATAACACAAAGATGAAACAAACCAAGGAGAGCAATTACTCCGGTGAGAGAGAGGGGAGGGGGGGAGTCCACATGTAAATAAGTATCCCTAAATTGACTATCTCAATAATAATAATAATAGTGTGAAATTGCATATGCAACATTTTTATTTTGTTTAAGTTCAGATAAGAGAGAGAGTGAATGTATTTCCCGGACTGAAAGCGTCCCACGTAAACACTTCAGCCCGCTGCAGACTCTGTGTTGTGTGTTTGCGTCAGAGTACCCATCCAACCTGTGACTTGTCCACAACACAGAGGAAACACACACCACAGAGGGAAGATGGCGTGCTTGAACGCACAGCGTTTGCTGGCAACACTTCATTACTGGCAGCAGCTCAGTCCAACATTTATACAATCCATTAGATGGTTGGCAGTCATTTCAATTTGATCTCTCAAATTGTTTTGCAGAGATATGAGCACACATCAACTCAAAGCTGTCCGTTCCAGATGGAAACAGAAATTTCTTTTGAATTGCAAGATAAAACCCGTCGCAGGTTTTATGTTCTTGACCCAAGAGGAGCAGAACCGGTCGTAGTATCCATGTCCATACAACCAGAACCGCAGTCTGTTTTTAACCATGACGCGTCCCCTCTTTGTCTCTGCTCAGGCCATAAAGCTGGAGTATGCTCGTCTGCTGAGGTTCGCCCAAGAGGACACGCCCCCTGAGAACGACTACCGACTACAGCACATCATCGTTTATTTCATCCAGAACCAGGCGCCCAAGAAGATTCTGGAGAGGACTCTGCTCACTCAATTTGCTGACCGGAACCTGGCCTTCGATGAGCGGTAGGTTAGGCCACAGCTCGTTCAAGAGGTTTAAAACTAATGTACAGTTTGTCTTCATCTCAGCATTTCATAGATCCCTGTGAAGAATAGTAAATGGAATTGTGGTTTTATGATGTACACTTCAAAAGATGGATTAAGAGGGCACACGTTTCATTCCCTGAGCCTTCTCTCTCTGCGAAACCGCTCCGTTCTGCAAGAGAGAAGTAAAACCGTGAAAACAACCAAAGAACTAATAGAACAACGGACAAGCGTCAAGGAGAAGATAACAATTAATTTGTCTTAAAAGAAGCACATTACGGTTGTTAGAAATTCATAAAAATAAAAAAAATAGACAAAAATCCCCAAAGAAGGACTCAGACTGTACACTCTGCTCTAATATTGGTCCTAATACAAATCTGCTCTAAAATGAAGTGCATTTGATTCTCACTCACCTAATAGAATCAATTTGTCCCCCAAGTGCCTAAACTTCCTGAACTTGCCCGTACAGACCAGCAGAGGGCAGCAGAGGCCTTTCCTCTGTCGGCACCCACCGTTCAACACTTCACTGCTATAAACACTTCTTATCTGTTCCCTCTTTGCTTCGTTCAAACACAAATCTTAGGAGACGCATGACTTTTTAATGACTTTGTCTTTTAGATAATGCTGCCAAATATCTAGAGCCCCTTCCTATTGCGCTGTTCATGTCATTAAGGTACGCAGGGCCCCTTACTATCTCTTACAACTTTTCAGCCACGCTTGATGGCCTCGATCCATATTCATGAGTGAGGAATTGATTTCTCCCTTCTCTGCTATTTTGAGCGTGTGACCTCAATAGGAGCCTCTGGAGGAGCATTTCACTTCTCCTCTCAGCACTAGAGAGTGATTTGTGAGGCCATGTTGAGGCCTCGGGGCAGGGTGGACTGTAGTCCCAGTGACTCATCAGCTCATCGCTAACGCCGGCTCCTCTTCCCGTCTCTTACAGATGTAAGAGCATTATGAATGTGGCACGTGCCAAACTGGACCTCATCAAACCCGAGGAGGTCAACATGGATGAATACGAGGTCAGCAGCGGTGTCTTTATTCAATTCAAAACAGTAGATTTTTGTCTTTTGATGCATCCTTTAATGCAGTTTGATCCATTTTCTTTGCTTTGACAGAAAACATATCTTCAGTATTTGCAGGTCGACTGTTTGGATGTGCATTTAAGTTTTCCGATGCTAACCTCTGTTCATCTTAACCAGATGTGGCATCAGGCGTACCGGAATTTCCGCGACACAACAATCTTCATGATGACTGGCCTGGATCTGTTTCAGAAGACCAAGTATGGTGACACCTTAGCTCCGCCCCTCTTAGTATCCAGTAGTTGAAACCTTGAACTATGTCGTTGAAGCTTGAACTTTTATTATGTTTCTGACTAATGTTGCACACATATAATTCCCTCCTGCCTGTCGTGGCCAGGGAATGTTGAAATCTCACCTGCAGGGGGCGACAACTCCCAGTCTGTGCAACTCCCGGCTTTGTAGTTGGTTGTGCAGTGAGTTCATTGGGTTTGTTTCCTCTGTGAGACGGTTTTCCTTTCCTAAGTCCTCAGTGCAGCTTTGATACAGATTTAATCAGCGTGTAACATCTGTTTATCTTCTCTTCCCCAGTTACATGGAGGCTCTGATGTATCTAATTTACTCGTACCAGTACAACAAGGAGCTCCTGTCTAAAGGGCCGTACAGAGGGCACGACGAGGAGCTGCTCGGTCATTACCGGCGACAGTGTTTGCTGGTGAGGCAGTCGTGGATTTTTTATTAAAATGAGTAGACGGATACAGAGGGTGTTACCTTTGTGTCCTGCAGCTATGCCCCTGTGATCCCCGTCCGTACCCCCCCTCCACCCCTACGCGCCCTTGTTAAAAGTGACTCAGCAAAACTAACGCGGCCAGACATTTCTCCTCAGTACCGAGCTGTGGCACGATAATCAAATTAGCTCTCTCTGAGATATTGCTTTGGCTTGCTCGCAGCCCACAAAAGATTCTACTGAGGGTTTTTCTCTCTTTTTTTTCTTCATTCGATGCTGCCAGATGAAAATCCTTTCAGCGTCTTGAGATTTTGTGAAGCCACACACTGGTTCTCGGGGGTGCACTCAGTAACCTTACACCAGCATTGTGCTCATAATGTAATCATTGGAGTGGGAATAGGAAGCAGGAGGGCCAGCGAGTTTAAACACATTACCATGAAACACAAGCGTGTCCTCGGCTAACCTCAAACCTCGGCCCCGATCGGTCATCTCAGATCTCTGGCCAGAACCTCTGGCTCCGTCCGCTCAGCTGTTTACCTCCAGCTCTTGTTTTAATTGAAAACACTGCTAACATTGACCCAGTCAATGTACTGGGGTGTTTTCCTTTTTTGTGAATCCTGTCCCTGGTTCCAAACTGGCTCCCAGCTTGTTTCCTCACAGAGGAGGTCAGGGAGTTTGTCTGTGACAGCGAGGTGGGTTTGGCCAAGAACAGCCAGAAAAGCTTGAATCCACATGCTTGTCAGAACCTCAGGAGCCTCTTCAGTTCCAGTGGCAGGACTGCTGGTTCTTTGGCTGTCTCTACTTATCGATTGAAACAAATGGAAAAGGTCTCTAGTGAGAATAGAGCAGGAATAAGGAAATGATCGAGGAAGTAAAAATGAGTGAGAAAAACAAAAAGATATTCAAATTGTAATAATCTTTGTAATCTTCATGTCCTGGAAGGAAACTTTGCCTTCATGCACGAGTCCAGAGCAGAGGTTTTCAAACTGAGGCGCTTCCCTGGGGGGGGGGGGGGGGGGGGGGACTGTAGTTCTCAAACATGCCCCACATGATGGTCCCCTAAATCGAACTACGTCAAAGAATAGAATTCCATATCCCTGAATATTATTGAGGTGGGTGTTTGGGGGCAAACGTAAAAGCTATATATCAGAGCACTAGTGGTATTTTTGTGCGGGCCGGCTCCCTCCACTGCTGCGTTGTCGAGAACCACTCACCGCTAGTTCACTCCAAGGAAGTGAAGAAGAGTTGGGCAGTACCGTCGGTATAGCCAGCATCCAACAGGAAAACAAGTCAACTCCCCCTGAAGCCCCACCCCCTTTGTTGCACAGCGCTTTGGGCTTGTGTCGTCCATGTTCTTAGAGCTGAACGTGTCTTGTGTTTCGTCCTTTGGGGCCCAGCAGCCCACCCACCAAGTGTGAGATAGATCAGACACAACCACACACATACACACTGACGATCCTTCCCGTATAGTAATATGAACAAATGTATTAGTCAATTGTCTTAGTAACTCCTATAATGTCATGCATTAAAGATTCCCCATGGTCCCCCCCCCCCCCCCCCCACAGAAATTGAACGAGCAAGCGGCTGCCATGTTTGAGTCGGGAGAGGAGCCAGAGGTGAGCACGGGCCTCGGCATCATGAACGAGCTGGTGGTGCTCTGCATCCCACTGCTGCTGATCCACGACACCGAGAGGGACCTGCTGGCAGTGGAGGACATGAGGAACCGCTGGTGCTCCTACTTGGGCCAAGAGATGGAACGTGAGTCCCAGAGAGAGAGTGAGAGTGAGAGATAGAGAGAGAGAGAGATTTATTTTATTTTTGAAAAACACTTTATTTACATTTTTAGACTGTAAACAATTTCTTTAAAATGAAGTGTTTTAGAAAATCAGGTTGTTTAAAATAAAACAAACACATTAAAATTCAAAGTAAACATGCTTTATCTAATAAAAAGTTCTGTGAGCACCAGCTCCACCTCCACAACCGAACAAACAATACCGTTAAAACATCACCGTTGTTTAAAAGCTTCCAAGTCTCCAATGTGCTTATAAACCCTGAACTCCAACCAGAGTCTGGCCCTGATGTTGCAGAGCCACACTGCCCTGGCATCCTGCCCCTCCCTGTTCTCCAGCCGGGACTTCCTGCTTAAATAGATAGCCATAGAGAGAGAGAGAGAGCGAGAGAGATTTCTAGAACATTCCTTTTACCCGTACCAAAGATCACCAGAGCCGCAGCTCTGTTCACAAAGGCCACAGGCTTCGGGTCGGGCAGCATGCCGGTGATACTTTACTTTTAGTTCCCCACTTTAGTATTTCCATTCGATAAATGATTTAGGGGATACTACAATCTCGTTCTGAGGACATTTTAAGTGTTGAATAATGTACAGTATTTTGCAACAAATGTAACTTCTCAACATGTTCAGTATAATTAGACCAGTGTTTTACTATATTGTCATATGTTTTACATCAGCTTCTAATTATTGAGACAAAGTCATAGTTGTTGAAAATGACATTACTAAACACTTATATCTGCTAAATGTGTGTTTATAAAATAGAGCTGCAACAGTTAGTCAGTAAACTTAAGTAATCATTATTTACTGACCGGCAAAAATGTGAAATTCATTTCAAATATATGACCGTATATGTGATTTTACTGTTGTGGCTGGATTTCTTCCTTTTTGGTCCATTCTGACTAATCTTTTAACCTGATGCATATAAACTCGTTTCTCTCTCCTATCTGACTGCTGGTGAGACGCCACAGGATACTCACCCACTGGACCTCAGTAATCAAACACCCACAGGACACAGAGAGTTTGGATCAGAGTTCAATTCACGTAGATTTATTTGTAACCAACAGTTTCACAAATAAGCCTGAGCTGGGTTCGGTATGAAAGACAACAACCTCCCTCCACATCTGTTTTTCCCAACCCCCGAACAAACACATTGGCATATTATTTATGCATCAGACTCAATGCAGGTGCCGCCTCCGTCCACTCCCTCATTACATATTAGTTCTCGTCACTCAGTTGTGACCCCTGTCCCAGTCCAAGCCGGTTACTTTAAGGAATGTGGAGGTTTCTTGCTGACGTCTCCCCCCTAGTTACTTCTCTTATCGCTATTGTGTCTAAGCCTCCTGGTCCTCGCTCTGCAGTCTCCTCTCTACCGGTTAAGACTGGACCAGCACAAGGCCGCTGTGTCTGTCTATGTCTGGTGTTCTTGAACCTCGTCTCAGAGAGAGAGAGAGCTGTGTGGGCCCTCTCAATCATCTTTGTAGATGTAATTTAAGCCTAATATAACACAATGGAAAAGTTTAATACACACTGAGTATATATGTTGTGGAAGCGCACAATTTGAAACATTTTAACCACCACATTACTCAATATCAGAATTGTAATCATTTTAATGCATCACTTGAGCACTTTTATGATAAGAATTGTTCTTATTCTGCTCAAACGAGCTTAATAGTGAGACAGAGAGTAAAGTATTGCCAGCTGTCAGTCTGCTGCCTCATCAGCATTTATCTTCACACAAATACATTTAAAGTCACATGACTGAAAGAATAAGTTGAGAAATCGAAGGAAAAAATGTAATTTGTTTTCCTTTGCATTTTAAAGTTGTTGTCGCCCCGCATACGGCGAAAGATCGTCTGTCAGATTGCACAAATAAATCTCATGGAAAATAGTTTCTTGCTGCGGAGATGCGAGTGAAGAGCGTTCAGCGTTCATCAGAGCGCTCCAGTATCGGTCTCTCTCAACAACTCCTCAGTATTATTTTCTGTTTCTGTTGTGGAACATGCTTTCAAGCTACGAGTGATATCACACGGAAAATATTTAGCCTGCGATTACTGCCTAGGAATTTGACTTTCCCCACTTAGTGTGTTGTGCGGCCCGTCCAGTTAACCATCCCCTTTGCGTCTGTCTGTCCGGTAGCCAACCTCCAGGAGAAGCTGACCGACTTCCTCCCCAAGTTGCTGGACTGCTCGACAGAGATCAAGAGCTTCCACGACCCTCCCAAGCTGCCCACCTACTCCACGCTGGAGCTGAGCGAGAGATTCAGCCGCGTCATGGCCGCCGTGGGCAGAGCGCCCACCGGCGGCAGATGAACTCCGGACGGATGGACAGACGCCGCTCTGCGAACACGGGCCTGGCCCCGGGCAGATATCCATGGAACTCTCTTACTCACGCCTTCCTTCTAAATCCAGGGGTCTCTCGCTTCTAGCTGTTATTCCTCTGTTACTCTTTTGCTGCTATAGATTTTACCATTCTAAATATGATTTCACTTTTTATGTTCGAAGCAAAACGGAACCGAGGAAGGACGGGTGGACTGTTGGGGAGGGAATCGAGGAATGAGATGAAAAAAACTGGCAATTCTGCAGTGGTTGAAAGCCAAGCACACTGCTTCAGCTTTTATTTTATTTTAATTTTGTATTAGGAAAACACGTTTGAGGGTTTTTCATAGTTTATTATTGTTGTTGTTGTTGTTGTTTGATTCAAGCTTCCCCGACTGCACTCCTAGCCCTTTCTGAAGCCCCCTCCTCCTCGTGACAACGGATCACCCCGCTGCTCCGCCTCCAGTTTGGTACAGTATTACCACGCTTTGTTTCTTTATTTTTTCTAAGGAAGTGAGCAAGAGCATTCAGAGTTGATCGGGCGGCAGAGAGGGTCTCAGAGGGTCTCATGTCTCTGTGGGCCGCGCCAGAACGAGAGGTTTTAAGTGCTGTGGTAGATGGCCGCAGACTTTCTGTGGCTTGTTCATAAATCGAGAGAATAAAGTTTTATTTATGGCCCTTTTAGGCCAAATAAACCAATGTTTTGCCTGATGTAGATTTTTTTTTTTGCTTACCCAACAACGTACACTGACATTATTATTATTATTATTAATAATGACATGTGTGTGTGTATGTGTGTATATATATATATCTGAGACATTGAGGTAATGGGAAGCCAAACTTGTGAGCATGGTAAGTATCACACTGACCTGAGAGCTGCGGTCAGAGGTCTCGATGTGATCCTCTGCTAATTCAGCTCGGATTTACTTTAATTTTAATGTTGCATTTTTTTAAACTAATTTCCTGGATTAACATTAATGTATGGCAACACTTGACAACAAGCAAGCCATGCGACGAAAGCAGAAAAGCATTTTTTCAAAAACGTTGCTACCAGCGTTGTGCAGCTCATAAATCAAAATCCTCTTGGATGGTTGGTCTCGAATTTGACTTGAGGCTAGAACTCCAAACCCCTGAAAGTCATCCATCTGGAGGAATGTATTTTCTCCAGTGTATTGCACAGATTTGGTAATGAGCACACGCCCGCCTGCTGGTTTGTCACGAAGCGAGCCGATGTTTCGCTTGGTGTGCTCATCACAAGCTGGACAGACGATCTTCAAGCTCTTTTTTTCAAAACTGATCCGGCTGTCACATCTCAAAATACTTTTGCAGACACAAACCTTTGCAGATTAAAGGACGAGTTACAACTGCGTGTGCATTCCTTCACATCTTCCCGTACCAGCGCTGAACCATCAGTTGAAAGCTTGTCTGCTACAGTTGTGTCTTTCTTCTCTTAACTTTTCTTTTTTCTTTTTTTTTCATCGAGAAGGAACATTTTCATCCACAGTTCTGTCATGTCATTGGCTGAGTGTTGAGCAGATGTTGCTGCACTCAAGCTGTTTTTCTAAAAACAGAAGTTGGACTGTTAACCCTAGCTCATATTGACTTGATATGGTTCTGCATAAGAGTCCTTTTATGTAACAAAGTACCTATTTAAACCGAAGTATTCACATCCTTTACTCAAAGTAAAACATACTGACTTACATATCATCATAGTCAACATCATATGACTTATTGTAAGTAAACGCCCTGCCTAAAAACACTACAGAAATAAATAAGAAACGAGAATCTTCACTTATTATGTAGATCTTAGGGCAGTCTTTGCTGTGTTTTCTTACATTTTTGTCCTTTTTCCTTTTGTGAAAGATTTTATTTGTAAACTAAAGTATCCTGTAATAGTGGAATGAAACTGCAATCCTCCCTTTTGTAGTAGTGCACTCTATGTATAGAAGAGCTTTTAGTACCTCAACATTTTACTTAAGTACAGTACTTTAACATCTACTTTTCCAATGTTACTTTCCAACTTACTTTCTTACTTTCGCAGCCTTAATCTCAGAGTTAAAGTAACAGAAACGAGTAAAAGATTAGCAGTTAGAGTCAAAATATCTAAAGACCCCTAATATAAAATGCATTTAAATGCAAAACTAAACATTCTCTTCCGGCAGCAGAGCAGCTCTATATTTGGTTTCCTGTGGTATAAAGCAAATAAACTGGCATGAGGAAGCTGAGGTGAGTGGAGTTTCTGTTCACTGGCTTATGGAGAGTTTCCATAATGCACCTGTGGGGATGTCACGCCTCTCTTCACACCTCCGGGCCTCACAGTCCCTCCTTTTCCTGGCTTGGCAGCTGCATCCCCTAATTTTTTCTCATTATTTCTATTGACTTTAAGTGGGGCATGAGGCCAACTGCTGTGATGATTATGGAGTAGAGACGGTGGCAGCTTAATACTGGCCGTGATACTGATGGACGGGCTTTGAGCTGTTTTTCCAACAGCATCCAAATTGAAACCCCAAGGACACGCGACCAATACACACACTACACACACCTCGGCCAAGTCCTTTTCATGATATAGTCAATGACCATATATGTCTTAAATATGCACTTATAAGGTTCTATCCAGTTATGTTGCACCTCACCACATAAATATGTTTTATTCATCTACAGTTAGAAAAACATTTGTGTTCAAATTAAAAAGTGGATTCTTCCTTTATTGTATGTGGGCTGGGATTTAATGCTTTTTTTTGGGCATACCGCATTCGACAAACTATGTATTGGAATATGCTGAATAATTTCCCAGCATGCATAGTAGTATGGTAATAATGGGTATTTTGGGGCGGCTGTAGCTCAGTGGGGTAAGGGGGTCGTCCTGCAACCCCAAGGTTGTCGGTTCGATCCCGGCTCTCCCCATTAGTTGTTGCAAGTCGAAGTGTCCTTGAGCAAGGCACTGAACCCCCAGTTGCTTCCCGGGCGCATCACTGCAGCCCACTGCTCCTTAATAACTAAGGATGGGTTAAATGCAGAGAACTAATTTCCCTTGGGGATTAATAAAGTATATATCTTAATCTTAATCTTATTGCGAATCGCAGACTGTCTCTGATTTGATGACTCGATAGACACAATGCATCATGGGTACATAACTTACATTGCCCTTGGCGGGCTTCAGATATTAGCTGTCAAAAACAACTCCTTTCAACACGGATACATTGATAACTAATCTCAAAAAGACGGTGTTGGTCTATAACGTCTCTGAACACACGCTGGTCCCTGCTGGACGACGAGGCTCCTGAGACACGAACCGGAGACCCGATGGAAGCTACTGCGGTGACGGAGCGGCGGCCATTTTTAAGTGAGTGTCAAGACCGCGCCAGACTAAAATATTATGTATTTATTACTAAATACAATATAGCAAATACAGTACGTTAGTGGCATAAGCGACACTGTGTCCACCATCTGTACTACTGCCTCTTAATTTGTTAATTTGCTATGTGTTGTTTGCTAGCATCTCTGTCTCACGACAAGCTAATACAACGACTGTATCTCCGTAGCTAACGCTATAGCTGCGGTATGTTTTTGTGAAATTTAATGTTTCTTGTAACTGAATAATTACAATTGTGACCAATTTTTTTTTAAAGTTCTCATAAACAACATGCTGTGTACACAGTCACAGCTGTTCAAGGACAACACCCTGGTGGCCCGACTTTACCAGGAGGGACATGCCTGTGGCCCTGAACTAAGAAGGCCTTTAATAGCTATCGATTTATTATGATGCTTAGATATGAAAACATATTGATTTGTGTTCCCATTCTTAGTTATAGTACCCCAAAATAACTCCAAAAAGCCCCATAGCACAGCACAACTCTACTGTATACTACGTATTGGGTACTTTTTTTTCACAGGAGGTCTTATAAGTATACATTTATTTATTTATTTAGAGAATAAGGGACAGTGCATATTGATGGACAGTACAATGTACATGTAAATATGCCAGATTATAGCCGGGAGGCTAGTTTCCATCTGTAGTCCCTTGGCAGGTTGATGTAGTTTAAGAATACAAGCAGAGTGAAATGGAAAGCACACATCACTTCACACGTAATGACAGTACAGTAATACAAAAGAAGAAGAAAAAGATTAATAAAAATGTGCATTTAGGACATTTGGATACCGTGCGGATTAACTCTAATGGTCACAGGGCTGATGAAGTCTGAGCCATGCCTTCAGGTGGCCTTTGAAGGTGACCAGGCTGGGGCTTTCCCTTATAGAAGGAGGTAGGCTGTTCCACATCATGCATCCTTTGAAGGACAGCACATTTTGCCCAAACAGGGTTTTTCTAAACGGGACCTCACAGTCCCTGTTTGTGACAGCTCTGGTGGACAGAGTGGAGTTAATAGATCTGTGTTTGATAAAGGTTTTAAGGGGGGGGTGGCGCTAGGCCATTTAGTACTTTGTAAATCAAACAGGCCGAAGTGAATTTTCTAAAGTTATTAAAACTTAACATGTTGTATTTGGTTAAAATATAGCAATGATGATACTTAAAAGGTTTTTTATCCAGTATTTTCAATGCTTTTTTTATAGAGTAGTTCGACCGGTTTAATAATTATTGAGCTTGTCATAGACCAACTGGTTAAGCAGTAACTCACATGTGAAAGTATCATAGAGTGTAAAAACAGCAAAGTGGCATTAGTCGATAGAGAGTTTCTTATTTGTTTGAAATTATGTATATGGAAAGTTATGGTTTTCGACATCATTTTAACATGGCTCCTAAAGGAGAGTGTGGAATCAAGCATAATGCCTAAGTATTTGAACTCATTAACAACAATCAGTTTCTCAGTTCCCAAAAACACATTAGAATGTGCAACAGTTAAGGATTGCTTAGAAAAGAACATACACACTTTTTTTTAGTGTTCAATGAGAGACAGGACCTGGTGAGCCAGCCTTGAATATGACTCAGAGCAGTAGAGAGCACTCGTGCTGCCTCCTCACTATTTTTGGCCACCGTAAAAATGACCGTGTCATCAGCATACAGCTGAACATCCACATTGAAGCAAGAGTCAGGTAAGTCATTAATATAAAGAGAATAAAATGGGCGCCAGTATGGATCCTTGGGGGACCCCTACTGGACAGCCCAGGTAAGAGGAGCTGACACCATCAACCACAGTACATTGTTCTCTATGGGATAAATAAGATCCAAACCATTTGATGGCTTGATCAGAGAAGTTAAAGCCTAACAGTTTGCTTAGTAGCACATCATGGTTAACTGTATCGAACGCTCTTTTTAAATCTAAAAATACAGCACCTACGCAGCTCTTCTTATCTAATAAACTTTTAAATTTCTCCATGAGCGTAACCAGTGCAGATTCCGTGGAATGATGCGGTCGAAAACCAAACTGCATGGGGTGCAGGGGGGTTTGACCATTATTAAGGAATTCTATTATTTGTTTAGCGATCCATTTTTCTATAATTTTAGAGATGCTAGGCAAAATACTAATTGGTCTGTAGTTGTTCATATCGGAGCTATCCCCCGATTTGAACACAGGGATAACTGAGGCCATCTTCCATGCTCCAGGAACCATCTAGTGTCTAATCGATAGGTTCACTAGGTGCATGATTGGGGGTGCCAGCGCCTCCTTGTGTGATTTTAAAAAAGCTGGTGTCGAGACCATGGATATCCTTGGCTTTAGAGTTGTTCAAAGCATTAATAATATTAATGACTTCTGTCACAGTGATTTCTTGAATACAAAATGTTATCAGTGAATTGTCTGCAGCTCTATTTACCGGACTATCAGAGCACACGGGTGAAATGAACTGTTTAGATATATCTTCAATAGATTTAATAAAAAAGGAGTTTAATTCCTGTGCCAGAATAACGGGGTCCCGCACCAGCTGATTGTCAACTCTTAGTTCTAGGCCTTTATTATCCTGCTTATGTTGTTTCCCTGTTAGCTTGTTTATATTCTGCCAGATTGTTTTACTGTTCCCCCTAGCATTTTCAATAATTTTTATAAAAAAATCTGCTTTGGCCTTTCGCAGCTCCAGCGTGACTTTGTTTCTGGTAGCTGTGAAAATATGTCTCTGTACATAACCCTGATTTTATGGATTTTTTGAGAGCCATATCCCTTCGCTTCATTAAGTGTACACAATCTGGGTTGAGCCAGGGAAGGGTGGTTTTATTCCTCCTACGGCTCCCTTGTCTGGAGAAAGGGAAAATTACCCCCTTGATTTGAGAGAGGAAAGAGTCGCTGCAGATATCTGCATTTTCACATTTATGAAGATCATCCCAATTGATGTCTTTTAAGGCTTTTTCTAGATTTTGTTGTTGGTTTTTGGGGATTATTCTAGTATTAGGTCGATTACTAGGGGTACTAGAAAAAGAGTTTTCAAAACGTTTTTTGTTAAGTTTTCTAGAAAATAAATTTGCATTATGATCCGAGAGTCCCGTCAATAAGTTATGGGTTTTGGTGACTCTCGGGTTTGTTAGTGAAGACTAGGTCAATTCTAGTTTGTGAGCGGTGTGTGATTCTGGTGGGTCTCTCTATTATTTGGGTGAAGTTGAAATACTCCGTTATAAGTTTAAGATTTTTTCTCTCCTTTTTATCGTCCCAGTTTACATTAAAATCTCCAAACAACAGAATTTCTTTTTTATGATTACACGAATTAAGAAGTGCTTTAAGGTGATCATAAAATTCAGCTTTAGCTGAGGGTGCACGATAGATGCAGATAGCAGTTAGAGACATTTCATTTGAAAGAAAGATGTTAACACCAATACCTTCCAATATGTTGCCACCAGGCCACACCATCTGGTTACATCTCAGGTTATTTTTTACATAGAACAAAACCCCCCCTCCTTTCCCATGAACCCTATCTTTCCTGAAGGTCTTGTATTCGGGGAGTGTTATCGCAGCTTCGGGTGAGGAGCTGGATAGCCACGTTTCGGATAGTCCCATAAAATCAATGTTCGAATTATTTAAAAGATGTTCCAGCTGCTCCCATTTTGGGACCATGCTGCGGACATTTAAATGGCCCCCAAGTAAGCCTCTTTTACACAATGGGTCCCAGATTGTTCTTGCATGATTTAAGGTCTGGAAAATATGCAGAGATCGGTCACATTGTCACTGGTTAAACTGCAGATTGACATTTGGCACAAAATATCCAGCATCATATCGGAATTGAAAGCTCGTCTCTAAGTACAGTGTGCTGATGATTCCTCTCTCACTCTTCAGTTGAAGTTAACGCTTGAATGCAGGTCATTTGACGATTTAGAGTTAATAGTCTTACTGTAGAAGCATCTTTCATTACTTTTTCTACCACCGCCAATACCAATTAGCCCAGTTATAGAAATGGTGAGACTTAAAGCACGACAGTGTTTGCCCTCGTATCACTTACAAAATTGGCTCACAGGAAAAAACATTAGTGGCAGACTTTACACAGCAGCTCTTTGGAACGTCAATGTCACGAAAAAAATAACTTATTTTGCGGATTTTTGAGCAACTCCAGCTGTAATATATAGTTTATTTTTTGTTACATTGCGGTCTAATTTATTTAAAGCTAGTCACAACGATACCACTTACCACATCTCCCCAGTTTAGGACTGGCCCAACGTTAGTTTGGTAATATTATATTGGGCCCTGACATGTTAGAGCTCTGTAAGCTCTCCATTAAATCTTAAGCTGCGGAAGGAAGCAATATGCTGTATAAATATGTGAGATTTGAAAGGCTTTAAGTTTCCAAATGTCCTCCTGATACTGTTTGAGTGAAGTATTTTTCTATTAATGTTGACCTAATTTTTAAATGCTCTTATTTTGAAAGTCCACATCAGTTTGCCCTGATATTATCTTAGTCACACTCACACAGGTGGTGAAAATGAGTCCGTGGAAACAGGAAGTTTGTGAATCTGATGTGGTGTACTGTCATGTTGAAGTCAGTCAGTCTTTTGAATTTTTTAAAAAAATTAAGTTTGATTTATTATTCACAAAATTGCACACAAAAAATTCGCTGAAATACAGTTTGGAAGTGATAGTTCTAATTATTTATTCATCAATCATTTCATTTATTGATATTTATTAATTTACAAATGTTATTTATAAACTGACTGCCTTATTAAATGAATGTTGAATTCCTATCACATTAACCATAACATCACTACATGGTAGCTTTTGTTTTGAAGTCAGTTCGTACAAACTTACTACTACAAAGCGGCAACATTAATTTTCTAATACAACAATTTAGAGCTGTTACAAAGACACTTTTTATTTATTTATTTTATAGGCATAGTCACTAAATATACTTGCTCTGTACCCTAGACTAGCCAACTCCACCACTTTGAGTATAAGTGGTCAGCCAAACCACACAGGATATGCAGATTTCTACTTGATAAGAAGTGATTACAGCTCCTAGTGTGTCACCGAAAGGTTGTTTTTAAGCTGTTTGGCAACAAATGTGGGTATTCAGTTTCAAGAGACTTTCATGTACTACACAGTGGTGTAGTGGCTAACACTGTCGCCTCACAACAAGAGGAGCCCGGGTTTGGATCCCGGTCTGGGTGGTCCTGATGTGTGGAGTTAGCATGTTCTCCCCATTTTAGCGTTGGTTTCCTCCTGCTTCCTCCCACAGTCCAAAGACATGCAGCTCAGGTTATATTGACTCTAAATGGCCCATAGGTGTGAATGTGAACGTGAATGGTTGTTTGTCTATGTGTGACCTGTGATAGACTGGCGCCCAATGTCAGCTGAGATTGGCTCCAGTGCCCTGTGACCCTAAAAAGGAGAAGTGTTTCAGATAATCGAATAAAATGGAGATGTTAATGTTTCCAAAGGACATCACCATATGTTTTCCCTGAATCGGTTGCTAGCTAGCTTCCATCCAGCCTCTTTAATTTAATGTTTCCTAAAAACAATTTCAATCACGCTTAATTGTATTACGGTTATTAATCAGTCCACGCATTGAAATTCCATCCCAATGAATTCCTGGCTACGCCATCATACCACTAGCCTCGTAGAAGTCCTTCATACATGCAAACAACTAAATAATCGTAATATTTCTGTGCCTTTTGGTTTACCCGGGAACGATTACTGGTCATCTCGGCCCCACTGTGCTACTGCGGTGAGCAGCGAAGCCTTTGAAGCCGATAAATTGCAGAAAAAACAGGGCATGGGTTTGCAGCTATATTAAATGTTTACACAGTATTTTCTTTCCCAGGAAAGCTAAATATCTCACCTTTCAGTTGAGTCAGCATTTTGTAGTCGTTAAAAGAATTCGCACTTTAGAATTTGTGCAAAAAAATAAGGTGTGTTGTGGGAGCTCAGCCGTCTGCAGCTGCAGTGGGTGAATAAGAGCCGAAGCCTCTCAGAGCAAAGACTGTTCCAAGCTCACGCTGCTGGCAATTTGCAGTTGTGCTGAATAGAAAGCAGCGGAGGGCATTCTTCACCCAGCCATTCTTAACACATTTAACATCTTTGTCCGCGTGGGTTTTTAATCCCCCTTCAACTGAATATCAATTAACAAGCACCTCTTTCTAGTCAGTTTCGAGAATAGCTGATGGGGAAAATGGGATTTCAAATTGCTGTCCGTTCACATAGCACTTCATGGTGCTTTTCTCAGAGTCCTGCCCTTGTTAGGCCGTGTTTTATGGTCAGATAAAAGTTGTGCTGGGAGACAAATGCCATCTGGGCTCTGTGCCAGGGGCTGGTGTTCCACAGCAACTACCACTTCACACCGGGGGTGTGATATGAGAACTTGGTGGGAGAAGCGGCCTGAGGTCATGATTTTTTGTGGAGGGGGGTGGGCAAACAAGATTTCCATCAGTTGACAGACAAAAGAGGAGGTGGCCGTCTGACTGCCCCATTGCTGGAAACGCGGCAGCTGCCACCAAACTGCTGAGATCTACTTCTCTGGGAATGCCAGTGAGGGCAACACTAATAAACTTCTGGTGATGAGTAATGGTGATGTTGAGCACAAATCTTTTTTTCTCATGAGATTGCCCGTGTTGTTGCTGTTGGCTCGGTTGCCTGGGAAATAAGCATCTGCGGTGTGCATGCACTTTTTCCTCATATTATTTTTGAGTGTACTCTGTACTCAAAACTGGGTATGCTTTCTGTCACTTGCTTTTGTCTCTGTTTAAACACATTTTTTGTGCCTTGTTGACTTTCATGAGTCCGTCAGCTCAGCATTGTCTGGAAGTTTGAAGATGAGGGGTAAGAAAGGCAGTGAGATCACCTCATACTTGACCATCCCTCGCACCACTCCTTGTTCTCTCTAAACACAGACTCTGGGTCTCTTGGAGCCTCGGCTTTAAAAAAGTTTAAAAGTCCACCAGTCTCTTTACACAAGCTTGTTGTGTGGCACTAAGTTCATTCAATCAGCACGCAAGGAAAGAACCCGGCATCTGTTTGCAGAGATAAGACTGCAACAGGATGAAGTGGTGACGGTGTTGCCAACTTGGTGACTCTCTTGCCCGATTAAGTGACTTTTAAGACCGTCTTAGTGTTTTTTTTTTTAAGCGTTGGCAACTTGTTCAGATCATGGAAAAACAAGAAATATATTTAAATATGTTGGACTGTAATTCATTCCCATGTCTGCTGCTTAAAGTAATCCTGGTCCACGCCTCTTCTGTCAGAAGCACAACGTCTCTCCCATTCCTCTTGCGCTGTACGCAGGCCGTCAAAGTGTGGTGCAGGCTCTGAAACTAGTTTGTTTGATCCTCGCCCTCCCTTTATGTATATGAATATATATATATATTAGGGCTGTGAAACGATTAAAAATTTTAATCGGGTTAATCACAGGTTTTTGTGGATTAATCATGATTAATCACATATTCCCGATATTCTCGGTATATTTTGTGAGAACATAGAGATTTATGACAAAAGACGGATATATACATTTATACATTCTTCTATACAATGGTGCTGCAACTCAGCAGTTATTTAGCAGTTTTCTTCCATATGAAACATTAATACATCTTCATCCTAAACAGAATGTTTAACACTCCTGTTACCTTTCTGGTCAATTTGACCCCATTCAATGTTTAATGTCGGTGTTCTTTGGGGTCAATTTGACCCCAGGCTGTTTTTCACTGTCAAACATATAAGAAATATCAACTTTTTTATTTATTTAAAGGGCTATTTAGGTAGTCAACAAACAAACATAAAGTACCTCACACTTAAACTTGGGAAGCAATATTAATTCTAATAATTTTCTGGAGGTTTTAATTGCTGGGGTCAAATTGACCCCGAGGGTAAAATATGTTAGTAAATGTAAAGGTAACAGGAGGGTTAAACAGAACATTTTTCTCTTGTTTGTCAACCATTAACTCCACCATGATACAATCTAAAGGCCTCTAGTCTTCCTCTAGCAGCTGCTGAGGCAAACTGACTGTGTGGGTTTTCTTCATGAACTGGGCCGTGATGAAAGGGACGGCGGGGACACCGCTGCAAAGCTGAAACCTCACCGGCCCGGGACACGGACAGGTGGACAGATTGACAAGTGACTTTTTTTTGCTCGGTCCCGATGCGCGCGCACGGAGCTCTGTGGCGAGCGAGACGGAGATCGATAAGTGTTAACGCAACGCGAAGAGACAGAAATGACATGCTGCTGTGGAGATACGATCAACAACAGACGTTTAGTTTAATAAAAGAACAAAGACGTGCTCTAGAGAACATGTCAGGGGGCGGGCCAATCTTTTTAATGTCATGCGATCTACCAACACTACGCCGCGATCGACTGTCAGGTCGCGATCGACGTGTTGAGACCCCTGATCTACAGGAAGTAAAAGTCGTAACAAGGTTTCCGGAGGTGAACCTGCGGAAGGATCATTACCGATGAACAGACCGTCTGCATGAGAGCGGACACAGTTCAGATTGAAGTGGTGGATTGGAAGCTCATTTTGCAAGTGACTTTTTTTTCGTCCCGACGACCAACAACAGAAGGATTGGAAGCTCATTCTGCGCATGCGTTAAATGCGTTTAAAAAAAAAAACTAGTTAAACCTGTAATTTAATTAACTGAGTTAACGCGTTATTTTTCACAGCACTAATATATATGTATAAATGTATATATATGTGTGGCAGCTGTCCCCAATCTGGCCTCGGCTGCTGGCTGGTTGCCAATCAGTCAGCTGCTCTGACTGATTGCCAATTAGTCAGCGGCCGATGCTGCTTGTATAAAAGGGCAGCAGAGCTGGAGGGAGAGGAAGGCTGTGTCTACTACCGCACACTTTACGAAGTACACTACAATTCAGTGCACTGTATTGCAGTGCACTGCGTCGCTGATAAGTGCTGTCTCAAATGGAACACTTACGTTAACCACTTGGCGGAAGTGACGGACGCAAATCTGTTCACGGCACCTGCGAAATTAAGCCGGGAGTGACGTATGCAAATCTGCTTGCGAAACTTAAAGTGACAAAATGAATGCACTTCTTGCCCTCTTTGTGTCCCTTGTTTACCCCTTTCTCCACCCCATGTGGAAACTGCGATACCTCCACAATCGCGGCAGGAGCCTCCGTGGTCTACCGCTTGTGCTACCGTAGCCATCTCGTCCGCCATTGTTTTAGTAATAAAATGAAAAGCTGGCGAAATGGCTCCTCCTCTTCCGCTACGTCGCCAAGATGCCGGCCGTTTAGGGCAAGTAGTGTCCATCGTTTTACACTACATTTTTTGCCCGTTTGCAGTGCACCATCCGGGTACTTTCAGTGCACTGAATTCTGCTGGTTTTTTCAGTGGCGCACTTCGAACACTGAAAGTCAGTGCTCGAAGTGCTCAAGTGCGCGGTAGTAGACACAGCCATAGACATCCCTGCCCCAAAACCTCGCATCGGACCAGGAAAAACTCCCAAATAACCCTTCAGGGAAGAAAAAAAAAAGGGAAGAAACCTTCAGGAGAGCAACAGAGGAGGATCCCTCTCCAGGATGGACAGGTGCAATAGATGTAATGTGTACAGAAGGACAGATTTAGAGTTAAAATACATTCAATGAATATGACAGAGTGTATGAATTTAAGTGGCAACATCCGGTTTTGCAAAGTTAGCGGAAAGAACCACGTGAAACAGCATCCGTTTATCAAAATAAGATGTCGACAAATCAAACACTAACATATAAAAGGAAACAATTAACTGATTTTGTATCTTTATAGATCGTTTCTGAGATTTAGCTTAAATTATGCTAACATTAAAACATTTTTACTGTACCAAGGAAGAGTTTATAAAAATAAGTCATACTTTTGTATGTTAAAAAAAGTCCTGTAAATAGATTTCCCCAAGAGTTCCAGGAAATGAATAATGCAGATGTGTTCCATACATATCTGAAATCCCCTAAAATAGCAATCAAACAATTTTAAAGTACCAATTAGGAAATTTTTAAAAGTAAAAGTCCTAAATGTTTAAAGAAATAGGTAATTTCTTTAATGTTTGAGTTGCTTTATATATGTATTTCCTCATAGTCCTAGGCAATAATGCTACACAATAAATAGAATGCTTCAATCGACACCGTGATCGGTATTATCGGATCGGCAGATACTGATTTCAGTGATCGGTGATCGGTATTATCGGTGATCGGCAGATACTGATTTCAGTGATCGGTGATCGGCACCAAAAACCTGATCGGTGCATCTCTAATATATATATGTGTATGTATATATCTGTGTATTACCGATTTCTTTAAACATTTAGGACTTTTACTTTGATGCATGATTTATTTTCAAAAAATCCTTTCAAACAACTTCCGATAGTGGCAGCTTTTGCATATTTTTGCAATAACGGTTATTTATAAAATATATTTGGTGTGATTTTACATCTGCAATAAAATGCATTGCTGCCTCTGGATCCTCTTTTTGTAATAGTTTCTAAAATAATAGATGAGGTAACTCTTGGATGCTATTGAATACTTGTTCTTTAAGAAGCAGCTAATAAGAAATGAAGTCCTGAACACAGACTGAAGGGAATGAAGCGGGAGCAATAAGCACTCCAATGAAAAGCATTCCAGACATTCAGCGTTCAATTTCCCATTTAGCCAAAATCACAATCAGCAAAAAAAGTTTCTTGGCATCCAGTCAATGAGGAAAAGGACTGATGCTTATAATGTATAAAGAGTCATTTACTGAAACCCAAAGCCATAAATCATTACCGTAAGCCCTTCCAGCCCACAGTTTTCGTCTTAAATTTGCCCTCCCTCCCCCACCTCGTGGCACAGATCACGGAGGAACTCACTAAGAGCATTGTTCCTCCTGCCAACTCACTTGGCATATCTAATTTTATTTAGAACCCCTTCGGCTGTTTGGCAGGAAGAGGGAATAAGCGGTGTTAGTGGTATTTATGAGGTTGTCCTCAAAGAACCTTTCTTTATATCAACAGTTTGACATGTGACAGTAAACTTGATGTTGGCAGTGACTATGAAGAAGTTGTCCGCATGACTGATGTTGGTTCCGATAGCTGCCGAGCTAGAGTATTAATTAGAGTAGCTTTCAAACAGACTGATGTTTGGGAACTACATAAATGACCGGTTTCGTCATGATTACAATCCCCCAAAAGGTTTTACTTGAGTCCACATCGTAAGCTGGTTAATATCTATCAGCAGCACTTACATGGTTAAAGTCTCCAATGGGAGCAGGGCTAAAGGTATGGACTGGTATCACATTCCTGCAGTGGCCCTGGTTTCAATCCTGTAGTCTTTGTTGCATGTTCTTCTCTTTTTATTTAAAATTCATTATGTTTTGGGATCTTCAGTCCATCCGTCGTAACAAAAACATAATATTTATTCCACAGGCATCCACTCAGACTGAAGGATGAACTGATCAGTTTTGGTGAAAAAAGTCAGTGTGAATATACTAATAATGACAATTTCACATACATCTGAAGATAAAAGGGAGGACATTTCGGAAGGACACGGTTGTGTAGTGCAACAAAGGCATACAACCGGGAAGCAGTAATTATAGTTCAAGTAGACTATATTAAACTGTTCAATTCATGTATTTCTTCGAGTAAAACAAAAAAGCAAACTAACATCTCAATATTTCATCAAGGTTAAATCATAATAACGTTAGACTCATCATTGGACTCTTTAGTTTAATGACACCTATAATCAGTGTTCCCCAAACCATGGCCCGCGGGCCGAATCCGGCCCGCCTCCACATTTGGACCGGCCCCCTGAACAATATCAGAGACGCGTTCCGATTTATTATTTTTTTCACCTGGCCCGCTGCCATTGAGATTGTCGTGAGACGCGGAGAAAATGTGAAGTGGTGCTCTTCGCAATAAAACATCTTTGATGGGACGTGTCGAGTCTCAGCCAATCAGCGTTCAGATGTCTTCAGGGTTTGGTGGTTTAGGTTAGCTTGAATATTAGTCCGCTACATCTACTGCTGTCACGCTGCACGGTGTAGCGATACTAACAAAGTTAGGGAAAAGTTATGTGGCCCTCTCAGGAAAAAGTTTGGGGACCCCTGCCTATAATGAACACATGAAATATAATAGCCAAAAGCATCAACTTTGGAATTAAATCTACTGTGGAAATAATGCATTGTCAGTGATTACTTTGCTTAAAAAAACACTTCAAAACTGAAATTGGATCTCGCGTTAACACTTTGCAGCTGAATGCCAAGAGTCTAAAAGTAAGGCAGGCGTACCACATTTCATGCAAAGAAGAACTTCACGCTGCCCTAGTGGCCAACGCAGTCAGCCCTGTCTGCATGGCCGTCTGTATCACTATGGAAATTGCTGCAGCTGTTAAAACATCATTTGTAGCCCCCCTATGCTGATGCCTGTCTCCTAGATAATGCCTCACAGGCAACCGGTGAGATGGAGCCACACAGACATGGATAAAGGAAAATAGCAGAATACTCAGTAAAGCCTCAGTCTTTGGCTTCAACCTTGAACCTGTATCCTGACACAGTGGGTCAGTGTATTCGTTGAGAATTACTTTGTATATATATATATACTGACCCCTCCCATCCTGGTTACACCCTGTTCGAGTCCCTCCCCTCTGGTAGGAGGCTGCGGTCCATCAGGACAAAGACCTCCCGCCACACCAAAAGCTTTTTCCCGTCGGCAGTCGGGCTCATCAATGGAGCCCGGGTCCCCCACTGACTGACTCTGTCACCCCCAGGACTACCTCCTCTTCTTCCTCCTTCCTCTCTCCTCCTTCTTCCTCTTCCTTCTCCTCCTCCTCCTCCTCCTTCTTCTTCCTCCTCCCTCCTCCTTCTTCTTCTTCCCTCCTGGAGACCTCCTCCACACACATGTCACTTTAACATGCACTTTAACTGGAGGCCTCCTCCACACACATGCCACTTTAACATGAACTTTAACTTAAACACACGTCACATGTAACATACACTTTTAACTTAAACACACATCACTTGAAACACACACCTAAACACTTTAACGTTATTTGTTGTTCGAGCACTTTATCTCTATTTTTATCTTTGTCTTATATTATACTTAAGTTCACTGTTGCTGTCGCGTTGATTGTTGTTTGTCATGTCTAAATGTTGCACCTTCCGCCAAAAAAAATTCCTCGTTTGTATAAACATTCCTGGCAATAAAACTGTTTCTTATTCTGATTCTGATTATATATCGGCCTCAAAATACCAGGTTTATACATATTAGTTTTTTTTATTAAACTGCAGCTAATTTATCTTAGGTTTGCTTGATTTATAGTACATTTTACTATAATGTGTATGTAAATACAATTGTTGGTCATCTGCCTCATTTGGTTCAGATGAACCACCTACCAGTAAGCAGGCTAACGCTATCCAGGTAAATTAGTTTAAATTAAATAAATAATTTGATTAAAAGCTACAACATTATTGAATTTGTAGAAATGTGTCTGCACTGCATCAGCTGCAAATGCCCTTAAACCTTGTGACAAGTTAAGGTTACAGTCAGTTGTAACAATGTTATCGCTGCAGGGATGAAACATACGTTTTGTACAGAATAACACAAGTTGCCAGGAAAATTGCTGCCTCCCTTATTTCGAGCTGACGTTCCACTGAGCCAACAGAGGAAACCAAAGGGTGAGTCCACTCAGGCAGCCGCTAGCAATTGAACCTAATTTCCTTCCTTCGTTTCTCTGCCGTTCCCTGCTTTATTTTGAGTCTGTCAGTGGATTTCTCTACCCCGAAATAGGTATTTTTATTGAAGACTACAAATATTCTCGCTCCTGCTGATAGAAATTCTCATAGTTTTGTAATAATCTCTCTTAAGGCTATCTTATTTATTCTGACTATAAAGTCTGTCTGTCTATTCACTCTGCATATCTAGAGCACTGTTCATCTGATCTACATCACACTTGTCGGTGTATTGCTGGGGACCTTATTCAATTCAATTCAATTCAGTTTATTTGTATAGCCCAATTTCACAAATTACAAATTTGTCTCGGAGTGCTTTACAATCTGTACACATAGACATCCCTGCCCCAAAACCTCACATCGGACCAGGAAAAACTCCCAAATAACCCTTCAGGGGGGAAAAAAAGGGAAGAAACCTGCAGGAGAGCAACAGAGGAGGATCCCTCTCCTAGGATGGACAGATGCAATAGATGTAATGTGTACAGAAGGACAGATTTAGAGTTAAAATACATTCAATGAATATGACAGAGTGTATGAATAGTTCATAGTAGGCATATTCCACGATGGAGACCTCCACGATCCATCAGGCAGACGGCGGTGGGGAGGAGGAGTGGGCGGAGTCTCAACAGGACAGTGGCGTAGTCATGAGCAGGAATTCCACGACCCAGACGATCCATCAGGCAGATAGGATCTATGTCGTCTCATAGGGTCCGATGACCCCATGAGACGTAAAGTCAAAAGGACTTCCGGGGAGAAAGCAGAGTTAGTAACGTGTGATTGAGAGATGAAAATTCATCCTTAAGGAGAGAAAAAAGAGGAGATAGGTACTCAGTGCATCCTAAAACGTCCCCCGGCAGCTATAAGCCTATAGCAGCATATCAAGGGGCTGGACCAGGGCAAACCTGATTCAGCCCTAACTATAAGCTCTGTCAAAGAGGAAGGTCTTAAGTCTACTCTTAAACGAGGTGACTGTGTCTGCCTCCCGGACTGAAATTGGAAGCTGGTTCCATAAAAGAGGAGCTTGCAATTTATGACGTGCATTGTCGACTATGTTGCAATTTGGACGTGACGCCTTCATTAAATAAACTTTGAATACACAAGCGTACAGAGCTCTGTGCAGCAGAGAGCTTCAGGGCTCTGCAGAGTTCAGTATCTTGTCCAGTGTGGACATTTAAGGGCTCATTGCCTGCATTTCACTTTTGCTATTACCATATTAATTTTCATGCTTCAGTCGTTCAAAGTTGACTACTCTTCTTGGACATAGAAATCCATGTAATGATATTAATAACTCTTAGGTCACTCTAAGTAAACAATAATATTTAATATTTTTTATTTTATTCGATATGGCGATGATCCTCTTCATTGTTTTACATAACAGGATATAAAACTCAATGCAAGAAAACTCAAGTTCAACTTGGACACACCTGGGGGGGCGGAGCCTCAAGGCTCATTAATTGCAGCTCACTATGGCTGCTGGACACAGCCTGCTAGACCTGGATTCTGCTTAACGTTCTACCAAACCTTTCTTCACTTCCTCTGGGTCAACAGCTCCATTGTTACTTTCTCACATTTAAATATATTCCAACTTAAATAAGTGGAATATTACTAGCTTTTAGTAACAGTACTTCAAACTTTATTTCTGAAGTAAAACTATGAACTATAAAAAACTATTGATACAACAGAGAAAAATTCCTTCACTCAACTTAATTTTCTGTGTGAAATAGAAGCAATAGTCAATAGATCATAATACAGTGTTTCCCCTACCATTATAACAGAGTGGCGGCCCGCCACCCTGAAATCTCCGCCCGCTACCCTGTAATTGTTGTCTACCTACTATTGAAGTCTGTGTCTTATTCTGATACATTACATTAATTAATAGCACTTTGGCTCATTTCTGCACTTGAAGCCAGAGCAGAAAGCTACTCCGAGTACTACTTGTCCAATCTTCACCACCTTTGGAGCATTTAAAAAAGGCAGATATATCGGTTTGCCTTTCACGGGACATTGTCAACGCTCTCTGCCGGCTGGTGGGAGCGTGCTCACCCGTGTGTGCGCATGTATTTGTGCACATGGGAGCGGAACTCGCCGTACACGATACCGAGAGCTGAGGAGAAGCGTTAACGCAACCATGCAGACACAGAAATGACATGCCGTAGATACGATCACTAACATACGGCCGTTTAGTTTGTTCAATAAAAGAACAAAGACCTGTTCTTTAGTAAAGGGACCCTTACATTACTTCTGTTGTAGTCTGGCACTATAGAGAAAATTACAGGGGGGCAGAGAGTGATTTCAGGAGGGCGGGCTGCCACCCTGATATAATGGTAGGGGAAACACTGCATATAATACTTGACTTCTTTCTTTAGAGGGCTTGTATAAAAGCAAAAAAGTATTCCACAGTTGGTTTTTTGGAGAATAATACAACAAACAGCGCGTAGGGCATACGTTTTTACTCATAGCTAGCGTAAACAAAGCTTGAATGTGGTAGTAGCTTTCATTATTAACAATATAAATGTTATAAATTACATTTCCAAAAAATTATAATAAGTAAACAAAGAAGTTTTTTATTTGTCGTGAACATTCCTAAAGCTACTAGAAACCGCTGGAGAACTCTGGTCTTGTTTAATATACACTACCGTTCAAAAGTTTGGGATCACCCAGACAATTTCGTGTCTTCCATGAAAAATCACACTTTTATTTATCAAATGAATATAAAATATAGTCAAGACATTGACAAGGTTAAAAATAATGATTAATATTTGAAATATTAATTTTGTTCTACAAACTTCAAGCTCAAAGGAAGGCCAGTTGTATAGCTTATATCACCAGCATAACTGTTTTCAACTGTGCTAACATAATTGCACGGGTTTTCTAATCAGACATTAGTCTTCTAAGGCGATTAGCAAACACAATGTACCATTAGAACACTGGAGTGATAGTTGCTGTAAAAGGGCCTCTATACACCTATGGAGATATTTCATTAGAAACCAGACACTTCCACCTAGAATAGTCATTTACCACATTAACAATGTAGAGAGTGTATTTCTGATTAATTTAATGTTATCTTTATTGAAAAAACAGTGCTTTTCTTTGAAAAATAGTCATTTCTAAGTGATCCCAAACTTTTGAACGGTAGTGTAGGTATGATAATCTGAGTTAGCCGGTGCTCTCCAACCTTCACCCGTGTGCAAAATGGTTCTGTTAGATGTCAATGGTTTGATAATAAGCCTAGTTTCAATCAACCGTTTTAATGTTTTATTTCTGCATCACTATTGGCGTATTTAAAATTCATACATAATGCTGCACACAGTACTAAAGTACAACTGGACAAAAACAGTGACATTTCATTAGAAAATATAACTTGTTAATGTATTGACAATAACACCCTTGTGACAAATATCAGAGACCTGTATTAATCTTTTAATTAAAATAAATACAGTGTGATAACTAGGGATGCACCGATCTGATCGGCGCCGATCCATATCGGCCGATATTCCCATTATCGGTTTTGATCGGCGTTCTCAAAACGGCCGTTCAAACTTGGCCGATCAGATGACATAAAATCTGCGAGAACTATCAGAGACGTTTCAATCGCGGCGCACCCCAACGGAGTAAATGCGCCCGGCGAGGGCCAGTCGGCTGAGAGCTGAGGTCCCACGAGGGGATCCTCACGCCCCGAGCGGCGTCCCTGTCCCCCGAGTTGAATCTCCGTGGTTTCTGTGCCCCTATAGAGCGTATTCACGTGACGTCAGAATCTCAATCGCGCCATCTTGGGGTCCCACTTATTAAATGTCAGAAGAAGTTGACCTGGCTATCGTGTCCGCTGTTTGATTATGCGAGAGCCCAGCAACCTCATGTCCTTCTGCATTACCAAAGAAAGATTTCAGCGGTTGGAATTGAATATTCGCAACGCTTTTTTACCTGATTTTACTCGCTCAACACTTTGTGGTTAATTCGCTAGTTACCAGCACATAGCCCGGTCACATTCTTGTAAAACAGTTTTCATTTCCGCTATCGACCATGGGACATTAACAACTATTTCTGCGTTATACTTGTTGTAGAAATACCACAAATGTCGGAACATCAAGCGCCCGTGTCTGGGTTCATACTATGATCCGTAGTCGCACAGCTCCGCCTCCAGGACGAGTGTCTGGATCAAGCGCTTAGTGCGCTCATTCAGAACCAGCAGTGACTGTTTGGTGGCCGTGCTGAGTGCTGTTCCCATGGAGCCAGTGTTTTATTTTACCTTGAAATGAATCACAGCGTAAAGGCAGACATCGCCCGACGGAGTTGCCATGTTCATGGCTTCCTCCCAAGTTTCCATCCACAGTTCCTTTTGCGCAAGTGAAACATTGATTTTCGCTCGGCGAAAAAAGCAAAAAGAGATTATTGACGAGAGTGTGTCAATGGAAACGTGCCCACAACCCGATGTATCAACAGAATAGTCCTAACGCTCATACGCCGAGTGAAGCCGAAGTAGATGCATGACAAGTTGAAGTAATAGCCTGTCTTGTTGAGCTGATAAACCCATATTCTGAATCATTAGTCCCACATCCAACAATGAGGCACAGTACCATAATCACAAGGCACACCGCTTTGAACTGAAATCGTGTCTCCTTCAGGATATAATGGTCATTTCTAAGCTCGATGGTGTTTTGAGAGCCTCACGCGCCCTTCAGCAGCCGCTGAAGAGCGGCGGAAGGTGGTCCGCCCCCAAAACTCTGATCCAATCAATTAATGTTGTGGTAATGTTATTTCAACCTGCTAGCTAGCAGATAGATGATGCTAATCTTAAGTTTCCAAAACACCCGACAGCAGTAGCAGACTAAAAAAGAATAAGAATGAGAATAAACTATACAATATCCACACACAAAAGAAGAAAGTATTAACAATATATATATAAAACAGTGTAATAGAATATACATCATGACAATATATATATATAAAACAATGTAATAAAATATACACTTTTTTGAGACTATATATATATATATGTATATACATACAATATATATATACATAATATATATATATATACAATGTAATAAAATATACAATAGATATTCACAGAATATGTTTCTCAGTCCTTGTTCAGCAGCCTGATGGCCTGACTGAAGAAGCTGTCCCTCAGTCTGTTTGTAGACACTTGATATACGCGGTATCGCCTGCCTGACGGTAGAAGGGGCCACGCACCGCTTGGTGTATATGTCCAGGATGGATCTGTAGTGCCCCTACTCCCAGGCGTGCAGTTTCCGTACCAGACGGTGATGCAACCTGTCAGAACACTTGGTGCTGGTGTAGAATGTTCTGAGGATGCGGGGCCGTGGTGTCGTGGTCCATGTGAGGTCTGACCTCTCTACTGCAACGGCTGTCTAGTACGTCGCCGGTGATCAGCCCCAACACTGTTGAGGGTCAGCGCTCTGGGTGGTACCGCCCATCCTCACCACCTGGCGGGGCCCGACAGGAAGTCAACCAGCACCGCACACAACAGTTCCTCCCTCCAGGTGGGAAAGTGTGTGAAGTGCCATGGCACCGCGTCGTCGGTGGATCTGTTTCTCCTCGCTGCTTGGCGCTGCGTTCACCGTTCGAACCAGCGAAGAAATGTATTTAGCTCGCCTGGGAGGGTAGAGGAGTTCTCTCTTGGTCGTGGGGGTCTCGGTTTTTCGCCATTATTCCCCGAGTCAAGGCGGTGTTACGCGTGCGGAGTGCAGCGCGAACATCGCCATTGGCCGCGTACTCACTGACGTTGTTGTCCGACGCGACCCTGAACATGGAAGAGTGTAGCAGTGGTCTAGAATCGCTCCCCCTCGTGTTGCCTTTATGTCCGTTTAGCTGAGGCGGAATGTACATCTTTGTTCTGTCCGGTGTGTGGGAAAATCCCCCCGGTTCTGGGGGTCATGGCTCGGCGTCTCAGCCTAAACCAACGCCAGCGCGCTTCCCCCTCCGTCCGGCGTTTTGCGTGAATCGCGCCTAAATGGCGGGGTCCGAGTAAGAGTTGAAAAACTCTGGTAGCGGGCGAGCACTGCCGATCCAATCTCGGGCTAACGCAAACAGGCGCATCACGTTGCGGCGCCATACTGATTAACAATGACTTCAATAACCCCAAAAAATAATGGGCGGAAGGCCCTGGCAAAGCACTTTTCCACCAGTCACCACTGGTTGGTGGAGCCCCTCCCCCCCCCCCCCCCCCTCCCTGCTGCTCCCATCCACCACCCCCCCCCCCATCCCCTGCCTGCTGCCCAAAGCCTGCCCCCCCATCCAGCCGGCATTTGCAAAAAGGTGAAGTGCACAACTAGGCATAGGTTTTCAAAACAATTTCACCAAAATACTGAGTTTCGACTACTAGTATTTTCACTCTAATCGATGAAATTAAATATTGTTCACGAATAATATTGTTGAATCCATCACCACGGGGCGTTAAGCGGCGAGCGCGACAAACAACCGTAGTCTTTTCCCTTTTTTTTTTTCCCCTGTCCCACACTGCCCCATTAACGTAACACTCTACTGGATGTGTCAACACACTTTAAAAATATCCACCACCACCTCTACCATTCCTGGCCCCAAGGTGTGCGTGAGGAGTCAAATTGTCATTTGACACTTCTCGATGCTCCCTGCAGCCAGGCACCCGACGGAGGAGCACAGGTCCTTGGCCGCCTTAAATTAAAAAAAAAAAAAAACTAGCTTTGAAATTGTTGATTGACAAGTGGTTGGGTTGCCAAAAAAATGCGCTCAAGTGGGTTTGCTCCAAAATGCGCGGGTTTGAATATGCAATGCCAAAAAAAAAAGTGGATTTGAATCCGCTCCCGGGGGGGTGGGGGGCGCATTGATTGGATCAGAGTTTTGGGGGGCGGGACCACCTTCCGGCGCCTTCCAGGCAGCGGCTGCCTGGAAGGCGCCGGTGAGGGCTCAAAACACCATTGAGCCATTTCTAAGGGAAGAGCGGCATACAAACAAGCAAAACAATGCCGTGGTGGGACCCCAACATGGCCGCCAGAGTTTGTTGTGGTCACGTGAGTGAATACGCTCTATAGACTGATGTTGACGGTAAACGCATTCGATCGGGAGCGCCCGAGGGTTTTGATAAAGTTAGCAGAAGGATTTACGTGACAACATCCGGTTTTGCAAAGTTAGCGGAAAGAACCACGTGAAACAACATCCGTTTTTCAAAATAAGATGTCGACAAATCATACACTAACATATAAAAGTAAACAATGAACGGATTTTGTATCTTTATAGATCGTTTCTGAGATTTAGCTTAAATTATGCTAACATTAAAACATTTTTACTGTACCAAGAAAGAGTTTATAAAAATAAGTCAGACTTTTGTATGTTAAAAAAAAGTCCTGTATATACAGGTAGATTTCCCCAAGAGTTCCAGGAAATGAATGATGCGGATGTGTTCCATACATATCTGAAATCCCCTAAATGGTGAAAGAAATCTGTCGTTTTTTAAATGTTTGAGGCGCTCTAGATATGTTTCCCTCAGAGCCCCAGGCAACGACTGATGCAGATGTGTTCAGGACGTCCCCGACTTCCCCTAGCCTGGCAATCAAACATATTTACTGTCGCAATTAAGAGATTTTTCTAATTAAAAGTCCTAAATGTTTAATGAAATCGGTAACTTCTTTAATGTTTGAGGTGCTTTATATATGTATTTCCTCATAGTCCTAGGCAATAATGCTACACAATAAATAGAATGCTTCAATCGACACCGTGATCGACCCTGGGTGAGGAGCTTCATGTTCTTCATTCAACAGGATCATCCCGTCAGGATTTGCCAAGGTAGCAGAAATATTGTGTTTGGTTATATTATTGATCTGTTGAAGTGAATGTGAGAGGGTGTTTTTGTTTTGTTTGTCACCAGCTGTATGATGTTACATCAATGTTAAAATGCCTGGATATTGTTACATCTTCAAAGTAAAGACATATGAGGAAACATTCTTCAGAGCTTGTGCACATACATTTGGGTGTGTGGAATTTCTACCAATCTACAAACTCGGAAATAAGACGACCCAGTCAGTTTTTTGTGGACTGACTAGATCAGAAAATTCTCCATAGGTCAGAATGTGCCATGTTTTGTAACTGGAGAGAGAGCGAGAGAGCGGGAGAGAGGGAGACCCGTATTAGCTGGGACACTTGAATGGATTTAAAGAATAGGTTTTTACATGCAGAGCCGCCACAACACTGGGCCTGGGCCCTGACTAGCACAGTGACAGCTTCTCCGATTCAAATTACACAAACCTTCCCTAATGGGAGGGATTCAAACACTTGTTTCGTCAGTGTCCAAACAAAAGCACGTCCAGTTGTGAACTGCTAGAATGAAGCCCAGTAGTATTAGATTTATTAATTATGGCATCTTACATGCAGCGTTTTTGTACGTGTTGTCCGCCTGCTGTCCATTTATAGCAGTATTACAGCACACTGGAGTAGCTCATTTGGTCTATATGTATAACAGAATCTTCAGATTCAGTCAATCGAACATCTGTACAAGCAAACCAAACAATAACCAATAACCGATAAAAAATAGAGAACAAAAGAAGCAGAACAGTGGTCAGTAATGTAATATTCTAATATTCTGCCCACATATTAAACACCTAAAAACTATTCCTCTGTCCCTCTATTAAGTTAAATTCAGTTTATTTTGTATAGCCCAGATTTTCATCGGTGGGCTTTACAATCTGTACACATACGGGAACCCTTTCCCAGGACCTCACACTGGATCAGGAAAAACTCCCAAAAATCAGGAAAAAAAACTTTCAAAGGAAGAAACCAAACCCTGTGCCATGTTACTTTTAATACTCTTTTGGCCTGCATCACTGATTTCCCCAGCTGCTCCTGAACGCATCATCTCACTCTTCCGGGAAGCTCCGGTTGCCAGCTCAGCAGCGAGCATGACTTCTTCTTCTCTCCCTCCCGCTCCCTCTTGCTCAGTGTGTCTCATGTATAGTTATCCCTCTGCCTCCCTTAATGATAACGATACATGCAACAAGTGTAGTTTATTTGCTAGGTTGGAGGCAGGTCTAAGTGGGTTAGATGCACGGCTCCGCGCCATCGAAACTCAGACAGCTATGCTAGTTAGCCCGCCCTCTCCGTAGTCGGCGCGAAGCTACAGTCATCTGCTAGCTGTTCTCCGGTAGTCCCCGAGCAGCCGGGAGGCTGGGTAACTGTTCTCAGGAGTAGTAAGTCTATACAGAAGCTCGCTGTGCACCAACCACTTCACGTTTCCAACCAGTTTTCCCTGCTCAGCGACACACCCACTGAGGAACACACCCTGATTATCGGGAGCTCTATAGTCAGGAACGTGAAAATAGCGAAGCTGCGGACCACAGTCGTGTGCCTCCCGGGGGCCTGAGCGGGCGACGTGGAGTCTTGTTTGAAATTGCTGGCTAAGGACAAGCGGAGATACAGTCAGATTGTAATACACGCCGGTGGTAATGACGCCCGAGCCCGCCGGTCGGAAGTCACTAAAATTAATGTGGAATCGGTGTGTGCTTATGCCAAGATATTGTCGGAAACCGTAATTTTCTCTGGCCCTCTCCCAAATTTGCTGACTGACGAATTGTATAGCCGAATGTCGTCTTTCAACCGCTGGCTGTCGAGTTGGTGCCCAGCGAATAATGTGGGCTGCGTAGACAACTGGAAGACTTTCTGGGGAAAAGCTGATCTGATGAGGAGAGACGGCATCCATCCCATGTTGGGAGCGCGTCTCATTTCTGCGAATATGACCAAGTTGATCACCGGACTTAATCCATGACAACCCAGCGTTCAGATCAGGAACCGGGAGCAGAGTTGTAGTTTAACACCCTTCTCTGCTCTTCCATTCGAGCAGTTACCCACTCATGACTCTAGAGTAGAGACTGTGTCTGTCCCACGGCCACTTAAATAAAATAAATTAAAAGTAAGCAGAAGAGGAGTCGTACACAATAACCTTATACAAGTTAACACCATTATTTCAGCAGTGCAACAAAACGGGACTATTAAATGTGGTCTCCTAAATATTAGATCTCTGTCATCTAAAGCTGTGTTTCTAAATGATTTAATATCAGATAATCACATTGATTTATGTTGTCTAACTGAAACCTGGCTGAGCCATGAAGAATATGTCTGCCTAAATGAATCGACTCCTCCAAGTCATATTAATACTGACATTCCTCGAGGCACCGGTCGAGGAGGTGGAGTAGCAGCCATCTTTGACTCGAGCCTATTAATAAATCCTAAACCTAAATTAAACTACACCTCATTTGAAAGCCTTGTTCTTTGTCTTTCACATCCAACCTGGAAAACACTACAGCCAATTCTATTTGTGATTCTGTACCGGCCACCAGGTCCATATTCAGAGTTTATATCTGAATTCTCAGAATTTATATCAAGTTTGGTTTTTAAAACTGATAAAGTTATTATTGTAGGAGATTTTAATATTCATGTGGATGTTGATAATGATTGACTTAGTGCTGCATTCGTCTCATTGTTGGACTCGATTGGCTTCTGTCAGAGAGTACAGAAACCCACTCACAGCTTTGGCCACACGCTTGATCTTGTTCTTACTTATGGCGTTGACATTGAGCATTTGAAGGTCTTCCCACAGAATCCTCTTCTGTCAGACCACAACCTCATAAGTTTTGAGTTTATACTACCGGAGTGTACACCGGTAGTCAAACGTTTCTACACCAGATGTCTAACTGACAGTGCTGTAGCTAAATTTAAAGAAGTGATTCCTTCTGCATTTGATTCAATACCAAGTCTGAATATAACAGAGGACTCCTCGTCTAACTTTAGTCCGTCCCAGATTGATCATCTTGTTGATAGTGCCACAGGCTCACTGAGAATGACACTGGACTCGATAGCCCCTCTGAAGAAGAAGACAGTGAGGAAGAGGAGGTTTGCTCCCTGGTATAACCCTCAGACCCGCAAACTAAAGCAAACGTCACGAAAGCTTGAAAGCATATGGCGTTCAACTACTCTGGAAGAATCCTGCTTAGTTTGGCGAGATGGTCTTAAAACTTATAAGAAGGCCCTCCGTAATGCCAGAGCAGCCTATTACTCATCAGTAATAGAGAAAAATAAGAACAACCCCAGGTTTCTCTTTAGCACTGTAGCCAGGCTGACAGAGAGTCACAGCTCTGTGGAGCCGAGTATTCCTATAGACTTCAGTAGTAATGACTTTATGAACTTCTTTAATGAAAATATTTTATCTATTAGGGACAAGATTAATAATCTCTTGCCCTTAACCAGTGCCAATCTGTCCTCAAGTGGAATGGCCTTGGAAACCGCTGTATGCCCTGGTGTATATTTGGATGGCTTTTCTCCCATCAACCGTGACCAATTATCTTCAACGGTTTCTACTTCTAACACGTCTACCTGTCTCTTTGACCCCATCCCGACGAGGCTGCTTCAAGACGTTTTGCCTTTAATTGGCAGCTCTCTATTAGATATTATCAACGTGTCTTTGTTAACAGGCCATGTACCACATTCCTTCAAAGTAGCTGTTATTAAACCTCTCCTGAAGAAGCCCACTCTGGATCCAGAGGTGTTGGCTAACTACAGACCGATCTCTTAACCTCCCCTTCCTCTCCAAGATCCTTGAGAAAGTTGTCGCAAATCAGTTGTGTGACTTTCTACATGACAATAGTTTATTTGAGGAGTTTCAGTCAGGATTTAGAAAACACCACAGCACCGAGACAGCACTGGTGAAAATTACAAATGACCTCTTAATGGCAGCAGATAAAGGACTCATCTCTGTACTGGTCTTGTTAGACCTTAGTGCTGCATTCGACACCATTGACCATGACATCCTATTACAGAGACTGGAGCAGTCGATTGGCATTTCAGGCACGGCACTAAATTGGATTAAATCCTATTTATCAGATCGATCTCAGTTTGTATTTGTAAACGATGATGCCTCGATAACCACCAACGTTAGTCACGGAGTTCCACAAGGTTCTGTGCTTGGACCAATTTTATTTACCTTATACATGCTTCCTTTGGGCAATATTATCAGGAAACACTCCATAAACTTTCATTGCTATGCAGATGATACTCAACTATATCTATCGATAAAACCAGAGGAAACCAACCAACTAAGTAAAATTCAAGCATGTCTTAAAGACATAAAAACATGGATGACCTGCAACTTCTTGATGTTAAACTCAGACAAAACCGAAGTAATTTTACTCGGCCTTGAGCACCTCAGAGATCAATTATCTGGTGATGTGGTTTCTGTAGACGGCATTGCCCTAGCATCCAACACCACTGTAAAGAATCTTGGCATTATCTTTGATCGGGACTTGTCCTTTAACTCCCACGTAAAGCAAATCTCAAGGACTGCATTCTTTCATCTAGGTAATATTTAAAAATTCAGGCACATCTTGTCTCAAAAAGATGCAGAAAAATTGGTTCACGCGTTCGTTACTTCGAGACTGGATTACTGCAACTCCTTATTATCAGGTTGCTCTAATAAGTCTCTTAGGTCCCTCCAGTTGATCCAGAATGCTGCAGCTCGTATTCTCACTAAAACTAAAAAAAGAGATCACATCACTCCTGCACTAGCTGCTCTGCACTGGCTCCCCGTAAAATCAAGAATCACTTTTAAAATTCTTCTCTTAACCTACAAAGCCTTGATTGGTTATGCACCATCATATCTTAAGGAGCTTGTAGTACCATATTGCCCCACTAGAGAGCTACTTGTAGTTCCTAGAGTCTTAAAAAGTAGAATGGGAGCCAGAGCCTTTAGTTATCAAGCTCGTCTTTTATGGAACCAGCTTCCAATTTCAGTCTGGGAGGCAGACACAGTCAGCTCATTTAAGAGTAGACTTAAGACTTTCCTCTTTGACAGAGCTTATAGTTAGGGCTAAATCAGGTTTGCCCTGGTCCAGCCCCTGGATATTGTTGGAGTTGGACAGCGACACACCACCTGGACGACACTCACTGGAAGAAAGAGCGGTAGACTTCTACGTTACATCTATAGCGTTTTATTCAGAAATCAGGATACAAGTAGACATCATGCATGGACCCCCCACCGGCTGGTACCTAGAGTATTCAGACCAGAGAGAGGCGCCTTAGAAGAGGGCGCGACGGTTTAAATAGCCATCAAGGCCAGTTCTAATTGGTCAGGAGGTAAAGAGGATGGTGTCTTCTCATTGGTTCTTGTTCCTCTGCTTCCATCGTTGTCGCTCCTTCATTGGTTCTTGTGGCCAGCCAATGAATTCATATGTTTGTAGAGAAGTGTGAGAAGGAAGAAGTAAGTAATATATTTTCCAGAGAGTTGATTTACTTGGTTCCTCCCTTTGAAGCTGTCTTTCACTCCTCTCTGGGGGTCTTATCAGTGCAGGGATGGGGCCTGGATCTTCTCAGAAGGTCGTTCAGACAAAGGGCCTATTCCCATGTGAGAGTAGATGAGAGTGTGAGAGGGGTCAATGAGGGGCCATAAATGACTGAAGGAGACTAATGGCCGCATCTGGACCCTTCCTTATCTTTCTGCCAAGGTGAGGTAAGGCCTGTGATTGCTCTTTCCAACCTATGAGTATACTGAGCTTCTTTGTCTAGTCATCTTCTCAGATGAGCATGGTGCAGGGAAGGGGGGCTCATAAAACTTCCTTAAGTATAACACTGTTATCTTCCTAAGATCAGTCAGGCGCCAGAGTGCTCTGCTGAAGATTTTAAACTTCCATTCAGTGTTTTCCGTCTTACACATACTATTTATGCAAACAATACTAGGCTATGCTAAGCTATAATATATATTCTTTACAAATCCCTCTTTTCACATCCGCTGGATGTGAACCCTTCCTCTGGGAATATTTATTTCCCTCTTTATGCCAGATCTTGTCATGGCCTGGCCTCCCTAAGTGGCTATGTGTCCTGGTCTCCTCGTCCTGTCTTAGCTCTGCCACTTGACGTGAATGAGTCTCCTGAAATATAATCTTTCGTTGCCTAGATTAAGGTCCCATAAGACCTGTAAAATACCTATTTCTCGGGGAGAGAGTCTCTCTCTTTTAGGGATGGAAATAGGGGCGTGGTTTCTGTCATGTGGTACTCCGATCCACCCTCTTAGATCTTCCATCCTAGGGAAGTCAGTAGGTCTGTGTGCGTTAAATCTGTAATGTGCAGGTGTCGAAGGAAAGAGGTGAAATTGAGAGTGGTCAGGCAGGCCTGGGTCTTGTATCCTAGCGGCTGGTGAGTAGCAGGTTGGCATCCTGATAACCAGTTGACGATCCGGTCCCCGCTGCAACTCATCTGCTTCAACCCTGTCTGGTCTGCGTCATCTGCTTCATCCTGGTACTCGTCTGCGACCTGTGGGTCTGGTCTCCTCTGCAACTCGTCTGCTTCAACCCGGTCTGGGTCTGGAAGTCCTTCTGGTCCTTCTGGTCCTTCTGCTCCTCTGGTCCTCTGCCTGCGTCAGCGTCTCCTCCGGCTGTCGATGGGGTCTTTATCCGGTGGTCTTGAACTTGATTTCGTCTGGATCGTCCTGGTCAGGCTTGTTGTTCTTCTTCCACTGGTGTCGCATGGGCCCTGGATTCGACATGACTCCCATGGGCAGCATCGTGCTCTTCATTGGCTCCTCTGCTTCCTCAGCCTTCCAGCGTCGAGATATCTGTTGATGAGACCCCGCTATCTCTAATCCCCAGAGTCTTAGACTCAAAATCTGCCAATCCTCACTCAAAGGTGAGTCCAGCCTTTAACACCTAGTGATTAGTTCAAAGTTCTGCTAGAACAATGGAGGGGTCAAATGTCACTAACCCACGGTCAAAACGTCACTTCTGGTCAAGTTGCTGACCAAGTATTTTCAAAATAAGAGTCTTCTTTTCTTGCGATTTCTCTCTCTTTTCTGTCTAGTTCTTGTCTCATTTGTCTCTCTCTCTGTCTCCTTCTTGTCTCCTTTCTTTGCCTGTCTTTCCAACCTTTCTTTTCCTGTCTTTCCTACTTTCTTTTCCTGTCTTTCCTACTTTCTTTTCCTGTCTTTGTTATTCTAAGTCACTTCACGTAATTCAACTGGCTTAAATCTATAATATTAACATGCAGTCACTCTCATGCAACATACATTAAAAACAATATTCTCCCTAATCTTTTCTATTATAATGTCTTTCTATCTGTATTAATTATTAACACAAGACCTCCGCAGATGTTATCAAAATGAACTATTAATCGGACGGTTTTGGTTTATCTATTGTCAGTCCCCCAGGACTAAAAGAGATTTCCAGTCCCGAAAGCTAATGGATTAGGTGTATTTTTGGCAGGTTTTTCTCTAAACCTCACATGACTAATCCTACGATAATGGCAAGGGTTCGTCCCATGACTATGAGAACAGTTTGTCTGACTTCCAGCTGTTCCTATAGTGGTTTGCGGGGGGGACCTTCTAGCTGGGCTATCAGGCTCCCCGAAACACCTACGGAACGACCTCTGTGGCATCAACATCTTTAGATCTGATTGTGTTTCTGTCAATGTCCTTGTTGGACAGGTAGCTGGGGCACAATGTGTCAGGTGGTGTCAAGGTGCCTCTGCCTTACCCTTGACCTGGACCATGTGTGAAGTAACCTCCTTCACTTCGTACAGACCAGTCCACCTAGGCTCAGTCCACTTCCTCTTGTGAACCCTGACCTTGACCCAGTCACCAACTTTTACTTTGGTTGCTCTGCTGCCTCCTGATCGATCGTCTGGGCTCGAACAACCTGGTTTGAGAGAGCTTTGGTGAGAGAGAAATTAGAGCTTTTATGTATTCTGACATTTCAATTTTACAGACATCCAGAGGTGGCATATGACCTCCATCTCTGGGTGGCTCTGACATACTTCTTCCTGTTAACTACTCACTTGGTGATGTCTTCCCCCCTGGTAATGATCTCGTGGTCATCAGTACCAGTGGAAGCGCCTTCGCACATTATCCTCTTAATTATTTGATTGGCTCTCTCAACCAATCCTTGAGACTGAGGGTGATATACAGACCCAAACTTGTAGGTTATGCCCAGTGCATATCAACTTTCCCCAGCAGTTTGTTGTTAAAATGTGTTCCGTTGTCGGACCTGATGCGTCTTGTAACTCTGTACCTTGAGTGTGTGCATGTGTGCACTATATGGGATGTGATCAAACACTAGCAAGTTATGTGTACAGGAGTGGCGGCTCTTCTTCGAATCCGTCGACGTTGAACCCCATCTACTATCACCACAACTATGGAAGGAACACAAATAAGATTACATCTTTTCATTTATCAAGCATTTTATGATTAAAAAAAATATTTTTATGGTTCTCGTTGTAGTCACTGATTCTAAACCTACTGATATCTGATCTATTAGTCTGTACTTGTTCTGGCCCTCCTCTTAATAGTCTGGCATCAACATACCCCTCTTTTGAAATAGGATGGAATTCCTGAATCAATCCTTTTCAATAATAATAATCTTAATAAACAGTCAACCTCTAGAAGAAGAGAGAAATAAAAATAAAAATGCATGCGTCTGTCAAATCAATGCAGGACAACCATGTCTTGTCTGAACTCACAGCGTCATCATTGTGCTTGGGTAAGGAATGTCATAATAAGTCGGCCTAATTAGTAAAGAACGGGTTACAAATTTATTTACTGGCCCCAAATCAAGGCCCATTTTCCAGGTTTTAGGAAATTAATTAATTAATGTATTCCAGGGAGCCCTCGTCCTCTCCAGTACACCTGTCTATAACAGCCATTCTATGGTTTAAAAAATATATCTACAGTCCGTTCCATCCTTAAGGGATGCTGGTGACGATTAAATTGGAATCGCACGCGGTTTTAACTCTATCTCTACGGGAGCTATCGGAATCAGTCACACATCAGTTCATCCTTCAGTCCTAAAAGTGTCTGAAAAATAAGTTAAGCATGTTGTCAGTGTCCCCATGATCAGTGTTCTCTCTACTATGTGTGTGTCTAAGCATGTGTCTTAGCATGTGTCTCTAATATTAACTGGACCTCCGATGTGTGTGCAGTTCTTTACATGTTCTCAAATGTGGAGCAATGCAAGTGTTAATCTTGTGTGTGCACCCAGTCCGTAGCCTCAACCTCTGCTTTCACCATTGTTCTTCTATGTGCCTCCACTCTGGACCAACACTGTGATGTGGAGCTGCGGCGTCAACGACTGCATACAATCTGCAACTCTGGTGTTCATTCACCGGCCGCTGCTACTCCTTGCTTCTCTGCATCGATCTCCAAGCCTCCACAGTTGGGTTTTCATGAACCTCAATCTTGTGTTGCAGGCAGTCCCTCAGGATCTCAGATCTCATCTTGTATCAAGGAGGAGTTAAGGGCACAATGTCTTTGGTCCCCTGGTGGCGAGTCGGGATGCAGGACTTTGAACCAAAGTCTCCACTGCTGGATGTTGTCATGCAGAGGTGTGATGTCATCATCATCTACTCTGTCCCACCGGACGCTTTGCTTCCTGTTCAGTGTCTCTTTAGTCTCCAGTTGAATCATTGGGTGACTAGTGGGCGTGGCACATTTCTGTTCCGTGAGTACAGTTCGCTGTCAGCTGTTGGATCTGGGCACGCCTAATGTTGTGTCTCTGGTCCGGGCCTGGTGCCGTGGATCACTGTTGCCTTGTGGCTGTGGCTATGTGTTGGGTGCTTGTTATGGCGGGGTAGACATTATGAGAGTACTGAAGTGGTCCTGACTGAGACTGCTTAACCCTGTGGTGGATAAGGACAAAAATTAGCCCAATGTCCAGCCTGACTATAATTAAAAATTTATTAATACTCGTCTAAAGCCTCCGTTGCCCCAGTTGTTACTCTTCTTACTCCTGAACAGGCTTCTTTTATGCATATTATCTCTCTGTTGTTGGGCCCCATTTATGGGCTGCTGACCCACCTGTTGCGGGACATAAGGTTTGAGGGAACTAAGCTTGAAGCGGTGCAAACGTGGCTTGCTGTGGCTGTTGATAGATCAGTGCTTATGGATTTGGAGGAGGAGCTGGATACGGACTATACGGGACTTAAGGTCCATGTGGTTGTGCTGCTGTCTGCTGCACTGTGGCTTGTGCCATTTGCTTCTGCTTTGGTCAGGTCATCTTTTCTCTGCTCTGTTTATTTTTATCTGTTTGGCGTCTGACCTGAGCTTCCAAGTCATAGGAGTTCATGTACTTTAGTCCTACTATCCCTTTCAGTTCGGTCTGTATGGTCACAGTCACTGATGATTCTATTGATAACCTAAAAACTGTTCAGTCATGCTATCTTCAAGGAAATCTTTCCCTAGTTTGTCGTTCTACAACTCTCTGATTCTACCTAAATAGGCTGCTTCCCCCTCACCATCCAATGATGGCATCATCATTATCTTAGAACCATCAACCTTTTTCTCAGTTTTTCTTTTATTCTTTTTAAAAATCTGAACTGCTAAGAGAGGTGCCTTGTGGCTGGGAAAAACTGCAGTTATGCTTGAAAGGGGTCAAATCTTTAAGAGAGACTGCGGAAAAATTATAATAAAAATATAAAATAGATGACTATATAAAATAATAAAGGGGATCAATTTAAAACTGAATAACCTACAACCTTTGAATTAGAAGTCTCATTCTCTACCGACTGAGCTAGCCAGGCAACTGATTAGTTAAATTTAAAGGAAAATAAAAAATGTGGCAAAACAATGCATTTCTTTAAAACATCATTTCAAAAAGTAAAAGATGGTCGCACACTCTACTAATTAATAGTTATCTTCAAAAGGAATTCTTCCGTTACTGTTCTTGCTCTGTTCTGCTCTCAACTCGGCTCGCTCTGGGTGCCTGCAGGGTCGAGAACGGCGCGCGCAGCTAAGTGGGTAGGGGAGGGGCTGCTCTGTTGTGTGAAAAGCGCGTGCGCTCCGCGCGGAGACGCGCAGCAGCTCTCTGCTTGTCCCCCCTCCTTTCTGCTCTTGTATTTTTGCGTGTTAAGCGGAGTTACCTCTTTGTTTCTCAGTATCCTCCTCAATCTCAAACTCGTACCTGCTCTTAAACGTAGTACATAATCGCCATACAATGTGTTCTTTACTCGGCAATGTGCCTTTCAGAACAATAAATCCTCATTTATCACTCGTGCAATTCAACAGACCAGAGCTTTCGTTGTCACCGTTAGGTTTCGACTTTGCTCTGTTGATTCCACTTTGACAACATTTATTCACCATGCACCGGTATTCAACATTCATTCACAGTTTATGCATTACACATGTGTTTAATTTCTATGCGGCCTCAGTTCGTCGGGTCGTCTTCCAGCCTTGTGGCCGGCCTCAATAAATTTGAGGACTCACTATGCGGCCCACACTTCTGGGTCGTCTTCCAGCCTTGTGGCCGGCCTCAGTAAATTTGAGGACTTCTATGCGGCCCTCACTTCGTCGGGGGGTCGACTTCCAGCCTTGTGGCCGGCCTCAGAAAATTTGAGGACTCACTATGCGGCCCTCACTTCGTCGGGGGGGTCGACTTCCAGCCTTGTGGCCGGCCTCAGAAAATTTGAGGACTTCTATGCGGCCCACACTTCTGGGTCGTCTTCCAGCCTTGTGGCCGGCCTCAGAAAATTTGAGGACTTCTATGCGGCCCACACTTCTGGGTCGTCTTCCAGCTTTAACCGCTGGCCTCCTGTTGAGGACTCCTAATGCGGGTTCTGTTCGAACTCGGCTTCCAGCTTAATCAAACTGGCCTCCTGTTGAGGACTCCTAATGCGGGTTCTGTTCGTCGAACTCGGCTTCCAGCTCAACCAGACTGGCCTCCTATTGAGGACTTTTTATGTCAAACTGTATCCTGATTTCCCTTTTTACGCTTTATTCTATTATTTAAATTAAGTCAAAAAAAATTTGCAGTTTCAATACTCACTTCCAATACTCCTGATCAAATTTAGAGTATTCAATTTGACTGATTTGAAAATAACAGGTTCAGTCTTTACCTTTTGTTGACACCGGTGTTCGATCAGTTTCTTGGAGTGGGCCTTGAAAGCAGTGGTCCGTCCGGGGGTCTCTCGTGCTCGTCCTCCTCAGGTCTCTGGACCGGATTTCACAACCATCCTCTGCTACCATTTTGTTGGAGTTGGACAGCGACACACCACCTGGACGACACTCACTGGAAGAAAGAGCGGTAGACTTCTACGTTACATCTATAGCGTTTTATTCAGAAATCAGGATACAAGTAGACATCATGCATGGACCCCCCACCGGCTGGTACCTAGAGTATTCAGACCAGAGAGAGGCGCCTTAGAAGAGGGCGCGACGGTTTAAATAGCCATCAAGGCCAGTTCTAATTGGTCAGGAGGTAAAGAGGATGGTGTCTTCTCATTGGTTCTTGTTCCTCTGCTTCCATCGTTGTCGCTCCTTCATTGGTTCTTGTGGCCAGCCAATGAATTCATATGTTTGTAGAGAAGTGTGAGAAGGAAGAAGTAAGTAATATATTTTCCAGAGTTGATTTACTTGGTTCCTCCCTTTGAAGCTGTCTTTCACTCCTCTCTGGGGGTCTTATCAGTGCAGGGATGGGGCCTGGATCTTCTCAGAAGGTCGTTCAGACAAAGGGCCTATTCCCATGTGAGAGTAGATGAGAGTGTGAGAGGGGTCAATGAGGGGCCATAAATGACTGAAGGAGACTAATGGCCGCATCTGGACCCTTCCTTATCTTTCTGCCAAGGTGAGGTAAGGCCTGTGATTGCTCTTTCCAACCTATGAGTATACTGAGCTTCTTTGTCTAGTCATCTTCTCAGATGAGCATGGTGCAGGGAAGGGGGGCTCATAAAACTTCCTTAAGTATAACACTGTTATCTTCCTAAGATCAGTCAGGCGCCAGAGTGCTCTGCTGAAGATTTTAAACTTCCATTCAGTGTTTTCCGTCTTACACATACTATTTATGCAAACAATACTAGGCTATGCTAAGCTATAATATATATTCTTTACAATATGCTGCTATAGGCTTATAGCTGCCGGGGGACGTTTTAGGATGCACTGAGCACCTATCTCTTTTTTTTCTCTCCTTAGGGATGAATTTTCATCTCCATCACACATTACTAACTCTGCTTTCTCCCCGGAGTCCTTTTGACTTCACGTCTCATGGGGTCATCGGACCCTATGAGACGGCATAGATCCTATCTGCCTGATGGATCATCGAGGTCTGGGTCGTGGAATTCCTGCTACCGACCACGCCACTGCCCTGTTGAGACTCCGCCCACTCCTCCTCTCTACCTCCATCTGCCTGATGGATCGTGGAGGCCTCCATCGTGGAATATGCCTACTACGAACTATTCATACACTGTCATATTCATTGAATGTATTTTAACTCTAAATCTGTCCTTCTGTACACATTACATCTATTGCACCTGTCCATCCTGGAGAGGGATCCTCCTCTGTTGCTCTCCTGAAGGTTTCTTCCCTTTTTTGCCCCTGAAGGGTTATTTGGGAGTTTTTCCTGATCCGATGTGAGGTTTTGGGGCAGGTGTAAAGAATATATATTCTAGCTTAGCACAGCCTAGTATTGTTTGCATAAATATTATGTGTAAGATGGAAAAACACTGAATAAGAGTTGAATACTTCGGCAGGGCAATCTGGCGTCTGAGCTGATCTAAAGAAAGATAGCAGTGTCACCTAAGGAATGTTGATGTAAACCCCCCTTCTGCACTGCACTCATCAAAGAAGATGACTAGAGAAAGAGCTCATTGTATTCAGTGTTTAGAAAGAGCAATCACAGTCCTTACCTCGTCGGGAGGATAGATAACAAGGGTCCAGATGGGACCATTTATTCTCCTTCTTAGACACTTTAAGCCCACACTGTCTCACCTCACTGACCCCCCCCTTCGCCAATTTCCCTCACACGCACACACTCACACGTGGGAAGAAGCCCCCCCCGGTGTGTGAACGACCTTCGGAGACGATCCAGGCCTCATCCCTGAAGAGATAAGGCCCGAAGGGAGTCGTCTTGCAAGACAGGGACTACGGAATCAACACTCTTCTTCTCTTTTTTCACCTCTTCTATTACCATACATTCATGTGCGGGCCACAACATCCAATGAAGGGACGGCAGAGGCGGGAGCTGGCAACAAGAACCAATGAGAAGACACCGCCCCCTTATGCTCATGTCCAATCAGAACTGTTCTTTTCGGCTATTTAAGATGGCCGCTCACTAGGAGCGGGCATCCTTTCTGCAGCGCTGGGGCCATTGGTGACAGCTCTGGATTGGGGTCCATGCGCATGATTGTCTATTTAGTATCTTGATTTCTTAATAAAACGCTTATAGATGTAACGTAGAAGTCTACCGCTCTTTCTTCCAGTGAGTGTCGTCCAGGTGGTGTGTCGCTTTCCAACTCCAACACAGGGATGTCTGTGTACAGATTGTAAAGCACTCCGAGACTAATTTGTAATTTGTGAAATTGGGCTATACAAATAAACTGAATTGAATTGAACTCTTAATATCATGCACAATATTACTTTAGTTTATATTACGCACTGGTCTAGACTCTAATGCACTTTATTTATTTTAATCTTTTAATGTTTGTTATTCTTTGTCTCTGTAATTCACTTTTTGGAGTATTACTGTGTATACACTTTATATGTATTGCTCTTTTTGTATATATTTATTTATTTATACATGTTACTCTATTGTTTTTTCCCTATTCTTTTGTTATCTTTGATTTCTGGCACAAGACTTCTCTTGGGGATTGATAAAGTTCTATCATACCAGGGTGTTCGTGGGGCCTTAAAAAGTCTTAAATTGCTTTTCCTAAAAATAAGGCCTTAAAAAGTCTTAAATTGTCTTAAATTCAGATTGGATTGGTCTTAAATTTTTTGGGTGTCATGTCAACGAATATGAGGCAATCTGTTCCGCCAGGTCCGTATTTTGCTCCGGTCGGCTCTGCGGTGTCTCTGCAAAGCAAAATTGGTAGTGTTGATTTCCCAGTGTCAAATATTTTGAGTTGATCCGTGTTGATTGTGGTGTTCCTTTAGCACTTGCAGTGTTAAAACAGCTCTGGGGGCGGAGTTATTGCGGCGAGTTAAGTGATGCTCTCCTGACCGAGTTACTTGCACATCCGGTTTCAACGCGCTCTTTCTTCTTGAAGTCACGGTGAAGAAAACCCGTGGTCAGGAAGATATTTAGCTGTTATTTCAGAAGGTAAGTACAAATTATATTTACTTATACAGGCTGTTCATCTTCATATGAAATGATGTGTTAACTTCAAGTGTGGTGAGACGTGTTTTATATTTTAGTGAAGCTTGTGACTAATAGCTAACTTAACGTTTGCTAACGTTAGTTGGTTGAAGGGAGGCAAAATAAGCCAGGAAGTGTAACATCAGTCAATATGTATGAACCTGTTCAAACCGGCCGAGCATATTTAATTCCAGGCCAAAATAATAAATAGACTTTTTTTGTTTCAGTAAATTTCTTTAAGAATATTTAACTTAATTATGCCACATTATTTTGCCATCAGAAATTCGACGATCCACCATGACAGGACATAAACGAGAGTTTCCGGTACTTCTGCCTCGAGGGCTAACTTTACTAACGTTAGTTTCGTGGTACTGCTGTGTCGAGGGCTAACGTTAGTTTCGCGGTACTGCTGTGTCGAGGGCTAACGGTAGTTTCGCGGTACTGCTGTGTCGAGGGCTAACGGTAGTTTCGCGGTACTGCTGTGTCGAGGGCTAACGTTAGTTTCGCGGAACTGCTGTCTCGCTGTCTTGCATTTCACGTATGGTTTAATTGGCCGACTTTTATCGCAGGTATATGCTAAACTGCGACAGGGACTAAAGAGGAAAAAGCGAGTGCCTAATTGATACCAAAACGGTAATTATAGACTCCCAACATCTGAGACTAAGGTTCTCACGTTAACTTCGCTATACCCTGTAACTTTAGCCACTTGTTGGACTTAATACATGTTTAATAACTCCTTGCCTAGAGAAAGTTGAACAGCTATCTTTTTCCACTCTGTACAGTTTCTGCAAGATATCACCATGCTGCTGAAGGTGAGATACCAGAGTACCAAGAAGTACATCCGATTACAGCTAGGTTTCACCTATTTGGAATTCATCACTGCAGGTGAGTAACATATTATGTAAAAAACAAATTATTGCTGGTTTAACAACAAATACACAATGTTTAAGTGGCATTGTTCATAGAATTGTCATAGTCCTAATGGGTTTTTATTATTTTACTTTTACTTGGTGCTGTCCGTCTTATGGTGTGAATAGTCTACTTCTTGCTGCAGGCATTTTGTTGGTTCATTTTGACATTCTAAATACAGCAAACATTGACAATTATGTAGCTTCTACCTCTTATTGTTACTTTGTTTAAATTCCATATCTGGATTATCTTGGTTGCTTGGCTACACATTCAAGTCTTGCCACAACTGGAAAACAGGTTGTCTGCCATTGCAGCTATAAAACATCAGTAGATAACTGATGGTGTTTTTAGTTTTCAACTTGCTTCTGAAAGTTATTGTTTTTTGTACAGTAATGGCGACAACACAACATTGTAATACTGCTGTTAAGTCAAAGCATGCAATTTCAGATATGTTATATAGATAATATGGTTGATCAGTCATTATGTGCAGTTAAAACCTGTTTTTTTATCTTTATGTTGTCATGCTTTTCATCCTGTAGTCAAAAACAAATTTGGACTCCATGATGCAGCTGAACTTCACATATTTGATGAAACTGACACCGCAGTGGAGGAAGACATTCTTCTTGAACTGATGGAGTCCAATCCAGACCTTTGCCTGATCGTGCGTGACAGCATTTCAGATGAAGGTAGGTTTCATTATTAAATCTGCATTTTGAAGCCTTTTATGTCCCTAACTGTCTGACTACAGTGACAAATTAGATGAACAAAGAAATAATATTTACGTAAAAGACAGATCAGCATCTAATTGCCCAAAAAGTTTGTAAATGTGTGTTTGGTTGTAATTTTTTCACATTTCAATCGGGTAACTGGATATATTTTAATTTTATTTTGTAATAAAAAAGAAGATGCATCAACAACAATTTAGTGTTAAAAGTACACTGCAATGTGTTATTAAATAACACCAAGAGTGTTAGAAATCAACAACAATTTAGTGTTAAAAATACACTGCAATGTGTTATTAAATAACACCAAGAGTGTTAGAAATCAACAACAATTTAGAGTTAAAAATACACTGCAATGTGTTATTAAATAACACCAAGAGTGTTAGAAATCAACAACAATTTAGTGTTAAAAATACACTTTTGCGTGTCTTTTAACAACACTAGGTGTTAAATATTAACACTATTAATGAGTTAAAATATTAACACTATTCACAAGAGTGTGATGTTCGTACCAACAAATACTATTCTTGACAATCATGGCCGCTACGTCATAGTTTCAGGTGTTTTGCAGGGCATGCCTGTCATTTTGGTTTCCGTTTATGCGCCCAACTTTGATGATGATCAATTCTTCATGAACCTTTTTGCTAAAATCCCGAACGCAGACAATCACCGCATAATCATGGGTGGAGATTTTAACTTGATTCAAGATGTGAATCTCGACAGGTCATCCCTTAAGCTTGGCACTCTCTCAAAATCTGCCAACGCAGTCTCAAATTATGCATCACAATTAGGAATCTCAGACCCTTGGAGATTTAAAAACCCTCAAAGTAAAGCTTTCTCTTTTTTCTCACACGTCCAACACACATTTTCGCGAATAGATTTTTTTCTGCTGGACGACAGCTTGCTACACCTTGCCAGCGCTTGTCAATACCACCCAATAGTTACTTCAGACCACGCTCCTGTATCAATTGACATCCACTTCCCTCTTAGTGTCACTCCCGCCAAGGTTTGGAGGTTCAGTTCCCACCTGCTGTCAGATGACAAGTTTAGGAGCTTTGTTAATTCGCAGATTCGTTTATATATTGAAATTAATGACACTGCTGACGTAAGTTGTGGAACAGTGTGGGAGGCCCTCAAAGCCTATGTTCGTGGGCAGGTTATATCGTATGTTTCCAAACTAAGAAAGGATGAAAGGGTCCGGCTGTCGGTAATTTTGGAAGAACTTTTCCGATTAGATGAAACGTATTCCTCCTCCCCCTCACCGACCTTATATACAAAACGCATATTATTACATTTGGAACATGACCTTTTAATGATGAGTGTAGTCGAGAGACAACTGAGGCAAACTAAGCAGCGCTTTTTTGAACAAGGGAACAAGGCGGGGAGGCTTCTGGCTCAACAGGCTCGGGCAGTTAACGCCTCCAGATTAATCCTCAAAGTAAAGTCGCCCGAAGGCAATTTAGTATCAGATCCGATTGAAATAAACAAGTCTTTCTTCGAATTTTATAATAATTTGTACACTTCTGAATGCCCCACAATTGGCACAATAAACCCAAATCCTCTTGACTCCTTAACTTTCCCCCAAATTGATGTAGTTAACGCAGGCGGAATGGGGGACCCCATCTCCACTTTAGAGATACAGGAAGCCATCAAATCTATGGAAAATGGGAAATCCCCTGGTCTGGATGGCTTCACAGTCGAGTTTTATAAGGCATATTCGTCTCTTTTGGCCCCAATTCTTACAAGGATGTATAACGACTCCCTTAAAGAAGGCAGATTGCCTCAAACCCTGTCCATGGCTTCCATCTCTCTACTATTGAAGAAGGATAAAGATCCTACTCTTTGCGGCAGCTATAGACCAATTTCCCTCCTAAATGTCGATTGTAAAATACTGGCTAAGATTTTGTCCCTCCGCCTCCAACTCGTGATACCTTCTATAGTTCCGCTAGGCCAAACAGGCTTTATAGGAGACACTCTTTCTTCAATACTAGGAGGCTACTTAATGTTATTTTCTCGCCGTCCGATGTCCCGAGTTATAGTTTCACTCGATGCGGAAAAAGCTTTTGATAGGGTGGAGTGGAGCTACCTGTTCTTCATTTTAGAAAAATTCGGCTTTGACTCAAAATTTATTTCCTGGATTAAGCTTTTACGCCCCCTTCTGCATCAGTAAACACAAATGGCATTCAATCGTCTTCCTTCCATCTCCAACGTGGAACACGTCAGGGCTGCCCGCTTTCTCCCTGTTGTTTAATTTATCCATCGAGCCTCTAGCTATATGGCTTAGAGGCCACAATGGGTTTGAGGGCATCACGCTATGGTACAGTTCACAAACTTTCCTTTACGGGATGACCTTCTCTATCGTCTCCAATCCTGCCTCCTCTCTCCTCTATATTGTCAATCCTTGAGCAGTTTGGTCGTTTATCAGGCTACAAATTAAATCTCCATAAGAGTGAACTATTTTTGTGAACCAACTATGAAGACCTCCCCAACCACTTTCCCTTTAATATTGCTTCAGACGGCTTCAGATACTTGGGGTGTCCATCACTAACTCCTTTAAAGATCTTTTTCCCACAGACTTCCAAACACTCTTAGCTAAATGCAAATCTGACCTATCTAGGTGGTCTTCACTTCCCATATCCCTTGCTGGCCGTGACAATCTTATTAAAATGGTAATTCTGCCAAATTCTTATATCTCTTCCAACATATCCCAATTTTCATCAATAAATCCTTTTTCACCAGTCTTGACAGCCAACTAATCGTTCATTTGGGATGGCAAACCGCCCGTCTTAAAAGATCTATTCTTCAGCTCCCAAGTCGGAGGGTGGTTTGGCACTCCCGAGCTTCGCCACTACTACTGGGCCTCTAACATTATCCCACTCCTTTACTGGACTGTCCAAAGATTCCTAACCCCAGCCCACCATGGGTTCACATGGAGATCTCCTCTTCTTCTAGCTCCTTACACTCTGTGATATGCTCCCAACTTCCCATAATGGCGCACAAAATTTCAGCCAACCCAATTGTTACCAGTACCATTAAGATTTGGCTTCAATTCAGAAGACAACACGGCTTACACAGAGCCTCAATCCAAGCTCCGATATTAAATAATCACTTATTTTTTTCCATCCTGCTCGGACCCCACCTTCCAAATGTGGGCTGCCAACGGGCTTGTCACAATCAACAATCTTTACAAAGATGGGGTTTTCTCCGACTTTTCATCCCCGTCAGCCAAGTATCACCTGCCAAACAGTCATCTTTTCCGTTTCTTCCAAATTAGGCATTTTGCTCAAAGCAGTTCCCCCATTTCCCCAACCGCCCCCCTGAATCAGGAATTGACCAGTTTCTCACCCTTGATTGCGACCAAAAAAGGCTGGTATCTACTATCTATGGGAAACTTGCCTCCTTGGACCTAGCCTCTACTACATCTGTAAAAGAGTCTTGGGAGGGTGAGCTGGGTGTAGACATATCTGACATTAAGTGGAGGGACATTCTTCATTTGGTGCAAACCTCATCTATCTGTGCTAGGCACAGTCTAATGCAGTGCAAGGTGCTACACAGGGCTCACTTTACCAATGCTAAACTAGCCAGAATATTCCCTCTTAGAGGCGATGCCTGTAACAGATGCAAGCAGTCTCCTGCCAATCACACACATATGTTTTGGTCATGCCCCAGCCTGAAGGCCTTCTGGTCTAGTATTTTCAATACCCTTGAACAGGCCCTTAACACACCCATACCCTTAACCTCTAACTGCCTTATTCGGCGTCCCCCAACACAGAACATGCCCACCACGACCCAGCGGGTCATCGCCCACAACCCTGCTGGCCAGGCGCTCCATTCTCCTTAAATGGAAGCACGTCTCTCCACCCACACATGACAGGTGGATACAGGACCTATTACAGTGTATTAATCTCGAAAAGATAAGATTTTCACTACAAGGATCCCTGACACTCTTCCACAAGACCTGGACTCCCCTATTACTGCTAATCAATGACCTTCACGATTAACCCTGATGCTGATGAGGTGTGAATGAAATCTGGTGGGAGGGAGACTTTTCAATTCCCTTTCCTTGTCTCCTTAATACACTGATCATTACTCTATTTGCTTTCTCTGTTAGTGCCAGTGCCTTAGGCGGCCGCTTGTTGTTCTGATTACCCATTGCACTGAGCCCATACGGATTACTATAAATAAGGACCATACCGAGCATGCAATTTCATATTTTTGGTCGACTCAGCACCGATTATTTTGGGGTTTCCTTGGCTGAAGATCCACAATCCTCCACATAGACTGGCCTTCAGGAAAGTTAAGGAATGGGAGAGGATTGTAAGGGCAGGTGTAAACTTTCGCAACCTGTTAATGCACCAACAGACTCTTGTAGGATCATTATAGACCACCCTGACTATCCTGATCTACACACGGTACCTTCCTGTCACGATGATTTACAAGAAGCGTTTAACTGCAAGTCTAAAGCCTTGTCGCTACCTCCTCACCGAGATTTTGACTGTCCCATTGATCTCTTACCAGGGGCCCCATTCCCAAGGAGACTTTACTCGATTTCGAGACCTGAGAACAGCAATGGATGAATACATCTCCTCTTCACTCAAATCAGGGATTATCAAGTCCTTCGATCGTCTCCAGCCGGGCGGGATTCTTTGTGGGAAAGAAAGGCGGGTCTCTGAGACCTTATGCATAGACTACAGTCCACTAAATGACATTACGGTGAAGAACCGCTATCCTCTGCCACTCATGTCATCTGCTTTTGAACTGCTTCAAGCGGCCAAGATATTCACCAAGTTGGATTTAAGAAATGCATATCACTTGGTTAGAATAAAACAAGGGATGAGTGGAAGACTGGATTCAACACTCAGAATGGTCACTATGAGTACTTGGTAATGCCTTTTGGACTGTACAATGCACTGACTGTTTTCAAGCTTTTGTGAATGAGGTTTTGCGGGAATTCTTGAATAGTTCAGTGTTTGTGTATCTGGATGACATACCCCAATTTTTTTTCTCCCCAGGCGCTAAATCTCATGTTAACCATGTCCGCCAAGTTTGCAGAAACTACTGGATAATCAGCTATATGTCAAGGCAGAAAGTGCGAGTTCCACACAGAAGAGGTGTCTTTCTTAGGATACATAGTCTCACCTAATCATATCCAAATGGATCCTGCGAAAGTCAGTGCAGTATCCCGATGGCCCACCAGACTCCAGGAAAAAGGTTCAGCAGTTCCTAGGATTTGCTAACTTCTATGGGAAGTTTATTAGGAATTTCAGTTCTGTTGCTGCTCCTCTGCATGTTCTGACTTCTCTAAGGTTCCTTCAAGTGGACCCCAAGGCGGATCTTGCTTTCAAACTTCTCAGAGATAGATTCACATCAGCTCCCATACTCACCATTCCAGATCCCAGCGCCAGTTTATAATGCCGAGGTGGATGCTTCCAATGAGGAATTGGAGGAGTACTGTCTCAACGTTCTGCAGAAGACAACAAGATGCATCCATGTGCTTACCTGTCATGAGTTGACAGCGGCAAGCCGAATATGGCGTGGGAAACAAGGAATTGTTGGCTGTAAAAGCTGCCCTCGGGAATGGAGACACTGGCTAGAGGGTGCAGAGCAACCGTTTTAGTCTGGACAGATCACAAGAATCTAGAATATAAGAAAGGCTAAGCATCTCAAATCCCGTCAGGCCAGGTAGACACTTTTCTTTAGTAGATTCAACTTCACACTCTCTTCGTCGGGTCTCAGAATCAAAAACCCGATGCTTTGTCTCAGTCTTCTGATCCCGAACCACTTGCGGTGGGGCCCAAGACCATCCTTCCACTTAACGGGTGATCGGGCCTTTTCCTGGCAAGTGGAGTCAGGCGTTAAAGAGGCAAATGTCATGAATCCAGCGCCTAGCGAGTGTCCCAACAATCTGCTGTTTGTTCCGAGGCTCTTCACTCCAAGGTCATCCACTGGGCTCACTCATCCTGTGCTTCGTTGCCATCCGGGAGTAGCAAGAACAATGTTCAGGATTCAACAACGTTTCTGGTGGCCATCCATGAAGAAAAATGTGGCCGAGTATGTAGCGGCTTGTCCGGTGTGTGCATGTAATAAGACCTCATCTCAAGTTAAGATGGGCTTGCTCCAGCCGCTGCCGATTCCCCATCGTCCTTGGTCACACATTTCGATGGATTTTGTGACAGGATTTCCCTCATCCAGAAGGCAGACTACAGTTCTAACAGTGGTTGATCGATTTTCAAGATGGCTCACTTCATCCCATTGACCAGCTTCCCTCTGCCAAAGTCACCGCAGAGGTCATGATGAATCAAGTATTCAGGATCCATGGATTCCTAATGACATTGTTTCCGACAGGGGTCCACAATTCATTTCCGCCTTCTGGAAAGAGTTTTGTCGACTCATAGGTGCCACCGTCAGCCTGTCATCAGGATATCACCCTCAGTCAAATGGACGGTCGGGCGTCTGAACCAAGAACTAGAGACTACGCTCGTTGTCTCGTCTCCCGGAACCAGACCACCTGGGTGACCACCTCACATGGGTCGAGGTTGCCCACAATACCCTTCCTCGGCCACAGGTCTCTCTCCATTCCATTGTGTCAATGGTTTCCAGCCTCCACTTTTCCCTAACAACTGAGGAAGAGGTGATGGTTCCATCGGCACATGCCATGATCGAGCGTTGTCGCAGAGTTTGGGCTGGTGCCGCCAGTCTCTTCTCGAAGTTCAGCTCGGATGAAGGCTGTTGCGGACGTTCATCGCAGGGTCGCTCCCTCCTACAGTCCAGGCCAAAAGGTTTGGCTCTCTACCAAAGACTTACCACTCCATGTCGCCTCAAAGAAACTGGCTCCGAGATTTGTGGGTCCGTTTCCAGTATCAGAGTCATCAGCGTCAGTGCGCTTGCAGCTCCCCAGGACCTTGAGAGTGCACCCAACGTTTCACGTTAGTAAAATCAAGCGGTGTGTGAGCACACTTGTTCCGCCTCAAGCCCCTCCACCGCCCCAGTTCTTTGAAGGGGTGGCGTTTACAAAGTCCGTAAGCTACTGGAGGTCCGTATGGGAGGGCAAGCAATTCCTGGTAGACTGGAAGGGTTCTGGTCCTGAGGCTAGAAGCTGGATAGCTGCTTCATTTATAAGTGAACAAGACTCTTATCCACGACTTTTACAATCAGCCTGGGCCATCAGGAGTTGGCCCTAGAGAGAGTACTGTTGTGCACCGACAGATATGCTAGAGAGGTTCATGTCATTTATGTTGGCTTTCTCTCATTCCAGGCTTCCTGATTGTTTTCACCTGTCATCACACCTGTCTCCTATGCTCATCAGTGTGAGCCGCGCGCCTGATTGGTCCCACCTGTGTCTTGTTACCATGTGCTTAAATTCCCCTGTCTCCCAGTGTTCCTTGTCAGTTCGTCTGGTCTTTTGCCATGATCAGGTCGGGTTATGTTGTGCTCTTGAAAAGTTTTTGATCCCTCACTACGTGAGCGCTTTCATTTTGTTCACTGCAGAACCGAAGAATAAAGTACTTACAAATACTTTATCTCTGTCTCCCGGGTCGTGCAATTGGGTCCTACTTCCTAAGTGTCTGAGTTCGTAACAGAAGCCATCAAATCTATGCAAAATGGGAAATCCCCTGGTCTGGATGGCTTCACAGTCGAGTTTTATAAGGCATATTCGTCTCTTTTGGCCCCAATTCTTACAAGGATGTATAACGACTCCCTTAAAGAAGGCAGATTGCCTCAAACCCTGTCCATGGCTTCCATCTCTCTACTATTGAAGAAGGATAAAGATCCTACTCTTTGCGGCAGCTATAGACCAATTTCCCTCCTAAATGTCGATTGTAAAATACTGGCTAAGATTTTGTCCCTCCGCCTCCAACTCGTGATACCTTCTATAGTTCCGCTAGACCAAACAGGCTTTATGATAGGGAGACACTCTTTCTTCAATACTAGGAGGCTACTTAATGTTATTTTCTCGCCTTCGTCCGATGTCCCCGAAGTCATAGTTTCACTCGATGCGGAAAAAGCTTTTGATAGGGTGGAGTGGAGCTACCTGTTCTTCATTTTAGAAAAATTCGGCTTTGACTCAAAATTTATTTCCTGGATTAAGCTTTTATACGCCTCCCCTTCTGCATCAGTAAACACAAATGGCATTCAATCGTCTTCCTTCCATCTCCAACGTGGAACACGTCAGGGCTGCCCGCTTTCTCCCCTGTTGTTTAATTTATCCATCGAGCCTCTAGCTATATGGCTTAGAGGCCACAATGGGTTTGAGGGCATCACTCGCTATGGTACAGTTCACAAACTTTCCCTTTACGCGGATGACCTTCTCCTATCGTCTCAATCCTGCCTCCTCTCTCCTCCTATATTGTCAATCCTTGAGCAGTTTGGTCGTTTATCAGGCTACAAATTAAATCTCCATAAGAGTGAACTATTTTTTGTGAACCAACTGGCGAAGACACTCCCCCCAACCACTTTCCCTTTTAATATTGCTTCAGACGGCTTCAGATACTTGGGGGTGTCCATCACTAGCTCCTTTAAAGATCTTTTCCCAAAAACTTTCAAACACTCTTAGCTAAATGCAAATCTGACCTATCTAGGTGGTCTTCACTTCCCATATCCCTTGCTGGCCGTGTCAATCTTATTAAAATGGTAATTCTGCCGAAATTCTTATATCTCTTCCAACATATCCCAATTTGCATCAATAAATCCTTTTTCACCAGTCTTGACAGCCAACTAAATGCGTTCATTTGGGATGGCAAACCGCCCGATCTTAAAAGATCTATTCTTCAGCTCCCCAAGTCGGAGGTGGTTTGGCACTCCCGACTTCGCCACTACTACTGGGCCTCTAACATTATCCCACTCCTTTACTGGACTGTCCAAAAGATTCCTAACCCCAGCCCACCATGGGTTCACATGGAGATCTCCTCTTCTTCTAGCTCCTTACACTCTGTGATATGCTCCCAACTTCCCATAATGGCACAAAATTTCAGCCAACCCAATTGTTACCAGTACCATTAAGATTTGGCTTCAATTCAGAAGACAACACGGCTTACACAGAGCCTCAATCCAAGCTCCGATATTAAATAATCACTTATTTTTTCCATCCTGCTCGGACCCCACCTTCCAAATGTGGGCTGCCAACGGGCTTGTCACAATCAACAATCTTTACAAAGATGGGGTTTTCTCTGACTTTTCATCCCTGTCAGCCAAGTATCACCTGCCAAACAGCCATCTTTTCCGCTTCTTCCAAATTAGGCATTTTGCTCAAAAGCAGTTCCCCCATTTCCCCAACCGCCCCCCTGAATCAGGAATTGACCAGTTTCTCACCCTTGATTGCGACCAAAAAAGGCTGGTATCTACTATCTATGGGAAACTTGCCTCCTTGGACCTAGCCTCTACTACATCTGTAAAAGAGTCTTGGGAGGGTGAGCTGGGTGTAGACATATCTGACATTAAGTGGAGGGACATTCTTCATTTGGTGCAAACCTCATCTATCTGTGCTAGGCACAGTCTAATGCAGTGCAAGGTGCTACACAGGGCTCACTTTACCAATGCTAAACTAGCCAGAATATTCCTCTTAGAGGCGATGCCTGTAACAGATGCAAGCAGTCTCCTGCCAATCACACACATATGTTTTGGTCATGCCCCAGCCTGAAGGCCTTCTGGTCTAGTATTTTCAATACCCTTGAACAGGCCCTTAACACACCCATACCCTTAACCTCTAACTGCCTTATTCGGCGTCCCCCCAACACAGAAGATGCCCACCACGACCCAGTGGTTCATCGCCTTCATAACCCTTCTGGCCAGGCGCCATTCTCCTTAAATGGAAGCACGTCTCTCCACCCACACATGACAGGTGGATACAGGACCTATTACAGTGTATTAATCTCGAAAAGATAAGATTTTCACTACAAGGATCCCTGACACTCTTCCACAAGACCTGGACTCCCTTATTACTGCTAATCAATGACCTTACGATTAACCCTGATGCTGATGAGGTGTGAATGAAATCTGGTGGGAGGGAGAGACTTTTCAATTCCCTTTTCCTTGTCTCCTTAATACACTGATCATTACTCTATTTGCTTTCTCTGTTTACTCTTATTGACTATTAATATGAAGAAGCACCCGTATTTTTATTTCATGTAATTTTGACCCCCTTTTATTTAATTCCCTTTCTTTTTCGCTTGTTTGTTATGTCTTTTTTGTTTGTTATGTTTTTTTTTTTTCTTTTTCTTTTGTGACCATAGGGGTGAGGGTGGGGGGAGGGTGGGATGGATGGGGTAACTATGCAATTCTCCTACAGACCATCTTTTCTACGTTGTATACCTACTGTATCGTTATTGTGATGTCTGTCAAAAATCCAATAAAAAGATTAAAATAAAAAATACACTGCAATGTGTTATTAAATAACACCAAGAGTGTTAGAAATCAACAACAATTTAGAGTTAAAAATACACTGCAATGTGTTATTAAATAACACCAAGAGTGTTAGAAATCAACAACAATTTAGTGTTAAAAAGACACTTTTGCGTGTCTTTTAACAACACTAGGTGTTAAATATTAACACTATTAATGAGTTAAAATATTAACACTATGCAAAGTGTAAATTTAACTCGGAGCTGGGGTGGATTATATAAACACCAGCATAGTGTTGAAATTAACACTATGCGAGTTAAATTCACACTTTCGATTTTGCTGTGGTGTCACCGGGGCCACGCCCCTTCTCTTAAAGGGGTCCCGCGTATTCGGTCCTATCCCCTACAACGTGAAGCATCGGCTACTTTAGAAAACATGGCAGGATGCAAGTTCAACAACGGCTTGAAAAGAACGAGTGTTTCTGGTCACGGTCGGTGAATTGCTTCTGAAGTTGCGTTATGTGTCGGGAGACTTTCCAGCGGTGGAATCTCACGTGCAGAGCAAGAAGCACACAGACTAGCGAAGGCCGCCAGCAGCCCGCGGGGCTAGCTCCTGCTCCGCCGCTAGCTCCTGCTCCGCCGCCAGCAACGACGTCAACGCTACAACGCTGGAGGTCACCGGAGGAAATCCAGCGCCGTGTAACAAAGAGCTCATCACCGAAGTCCAACAGGGCGGCGCGTTCTTCATTCTGTTTGACGAGACTCTGGACCAGACCACCGAGAGCAGACAACTGGACTTCATGTGCGCTATTGGTGAAATGACCATGTCCCGTCAGGATACTATGGAGCACAACTCATGGGCCATGACACTGGCCAGGACCTACATCTCAAAGTAAGTCTAACATAAATATACAGTATATGTATTAACTAACCTCATGTATACGAGTATGTGTATCATATAGTTAAGCTTTACTCGTGTCAAGTTAATAACAGCTATGCATAGGCGCACTACGCACTGCCTGTGTGTGAGAGTGTGTCTGTGTGTGTGTGTCTGTCATTCTGTGTATGTCTGTCATTCTGTGTGTGTGTATGTCTGTGTGTGTGCGTGTGTAAGAGTGTGTGCATATGAGAGTGTGTGTCTGTGTGTGTGAGTGTCTATGTGTTTCTGTCAGTGTGTGTGTGTGTGTGTGTGTGTGTGAAGCGATGTATTTGCATGCATATCAGTGGAAGTTGAAGGGTAAATCATGTTTTATTAACAATTCCCAAATAATTTCCCCGATTTTTCCGGATACCTGCTCTTTATGTTTGATGAGAAGTAAACACGCCTGTAAATAACCCCATGAAGGGTTTATTGTTTTGAGTTGTTTGACTGTTTAGCATGTTCCTTATTGATTTTGATGTATGCCTTTTATATTGTATTGTTTGAATAAATATAGACGTTTTATACTACTTCCGCTTAACAGATAAATATGACTTTTATTTTGAAAGGTTAAAAGGAAGCGCACTTTGTTTTAGGTTAAAATGCGATCTTTATGGAATAGATTACGGACAGATGCGCATTTTATAAAAAGTTGTATAGTTGTTTGGACCCGTATCAGGCTCTGTTAAGGTGGTGATGAGGTGGTGATAGTTTATGAGTTTTAATTAATGTTTTGTCACCTAAAGAAAGAAAATAAAGGAGCGTTAAGTCTTCACGCCAATTCATATGATCCGTTACAACGCTTATTGCTGTCATAATACGCAGGCGAAACAACATATAAAATAATAATAAATAAGACTAGAGGACGCTTTTTCCAATTCATAACAGCATTGTAGAAAAGAGAGACGACAAACGGCAAAGATACGTTGATTAGAGACGTATTTGTAATTGTAATACGTCAAATACAAATGTAATCTGGAGAGAAATACGTTTCAGTCAAACGTAATTTGGAGAGAAATACGTTTCAGTCAAACGTAACTGCAAATTGCATTTTAGGTCTGGGGGAACGTAATTTTTGTGATACAGGGTTGCAGTAGGGGTACGGTTATGTGATCCCGTGAGGCCAGACTGGCCCCCGCAAAGTAAGTATACACAGACTTAACTTCCCTGCCACACACACACACGCACACACACACACGTGTGCAGAGGATGACCCGAGGGTCAAGGTGCAGTGACTCTGACGGTTGTCTAACTGGGCCTCTTGAAACTCTTGCCTTGCATTCCAGCGCCCGGAGGAGGGGGTTGCTGCAGCCAGGCATATTACCAGAGAGAGAATGTGTGAGAGAGAAAGAGAGGGAGGGAGGAGCAGTGGGGGTAGAAAGAAGCTGGAAGGTATATGCACTATTTCCTCGGCTTTCTAGACGCTCCCGCCTGTTCCCTCCCACTGCTACGACACAGCAAACGGGGACGCTGAAAACTTGAACCTGCTCCAGCTGCCTCGGCCTCCTAACTAGCTCACTTGTTTTCCTGCCGTTCCCTCTGTTTCTTTCTCGCCCGTCTCTCTCTCTCGCTCTTTCTCCGGGCTGTGTGTAAGAGGCTCACTTTGTTTCCGTTGCCTTTTCTGCCGCGGGGCTGCAAGACACACATTGAGAGGAGGATTGGATTTGAGAAGATACTGACGGGGTGCACAGCTGCAACAGTCCCCTCCATCTCCAAACCAGGACTATGCCCCCCCCCCTCTCAATCTCTTTCTCTCTCTCCGTCTCCCTGTGTGTTTGACTGTCCCTCCGCCGTACTCTTTCTGCCTCTCGGAGGGGTGAGGGGTGCCATTTGGGAGCTCAGAAAAATGGAAGTGGATCAGAGATAGGCAAGAGAAGAATCTGTCATTCTTAGGCTCGGGTGTCGGGATCTACTTGGTAAGTAAAAGCTTCTCTCTTTCTCTCTCGCTCTCAGGACTTTTTTTGGAGGGAAGTTCTGTTCTGTAGGCGAACCGGGAATCTCCACAAGCTCCGGATCCTTACTGTGTCTGATCCTTCGTTGCTTTTGAGTCATGTGTTTCCAGCAGTTACATGTTTCGAGTTTTACAGTCGGATGCTTTTTTAAACTTCTTTTACTTCCACTTCCCTTCAATGTGTCAGAATGAACGTGTACATTGTGGCGATACGATGGGGCTTTGTGCTTTAAACAAATTTGCACCACAAGTTTTGAGGGTCAAGGTAGAGTGAGAGGGGCGGTGGAGTGGAGGCCGACTAGGGGGGAAGGGAATCTGAAGGGGTCATGGAGAATGGCACTCTTTCCAGGCAACACAATGGCTTTGAAGGCTTTTTTCTTTTCTTGTCACGGTGGAACGTTGTGCCCGCCTCAAAACCTGGACACTGCACTGCATCTTTGTTACGAAGGTCATTTACCTGAAGTTGCTCAGTGGTTTCACTTTTTCCCGAGTTTGGAATTTAAAGTCTCTTTATTATATATTATTATAAGTAATTTACTTTACAAAAATGACGCCAAAGAAGCTTTCTATGACATACCAAGATGAGAAATGCATTGCAGGCTGGATTTTTTACAAATCAGAACAAATCATAAAGTTCCAAGTTTGGCCCAGAATATATTGCTTCATGAATCTGAATTTAGCGGAGAGCGTTTTTAAGAGGTTGCATGCTGTCGATTTTTATTAGGTGGTTAATCTCCGTAGAAACGGGTCACGGTGGATGCTGCTGACGCTCCACTGCAGGCAGACTGAATGAAACCTCTCTGACCTGCAGATTGGCATTAAAGCTACACATTTATTTATATTTGAAGATATATTGTAGATTTTTTAGTCATTTTGGTGATCAGGAAATATTCCAAGAAATGTTCCCCATACATTATTAATGTTGCATAATGAATTTGTATATGTACTTTTGATTTGTATTTCCCCGGTCATTGCCTGAGATTAAATTTAAAAAACACGAATCTACCAGCAAACGTGTCCTTTACCAAATCTCACAAACATCTTTAACATATCATTTTCTTGAATTCAAATACTCAGCATTTTATGTGTGGAAAAAGTTTTCAGTGTTAATTCAGAGAAACTGGGGCCAGTTTTTTTCCCCCAGAGTCAGGAATTGAACTTGAGAGCAGTTTCTTTCCGTGTTCCACCTCGATGGTTCATCTGCAGTTTGGGTCTTTGATCTCGCTCCCTCGTCTCTTTGAGGACATCACAGCCCGTCTCTGTAACCGACTCCCTCTGTGCCGCCCTCGCTCCCTCCATTCATTACATCTTAGTGACGTGGGAATGAAGCGTCTCGACTGCCACTAACGGGCCACATTTAAAGCCTAAAACCATGTGGGGCTTAGTTGCGCCTGTATGAATGTATTATTAGTGTGCTCTCCAGTGCAGCATAATGTCTTTTTAACTAACGATGCACGCTGGGAAGCTTTTCTGGATTTCCCTCAATGCTCCTTTATAAATGCACTTAAACTGTCCCGATGCAGAATCGAGTCCTCTATTTTGGGCATGTGGGTCACAGCTAATGGAGCAGGCTTGCACACCTTCTTAATGAAGCTCATGTGGAAAGGTTGCAGTCCTGGTTGAGGCGGCTGCTGTTTCAGCTTTGTAACCTGAGGACATATAGAAGCATGGCTCGTCTGCTCAGCACAGAAATGAAAGAAACATTTGTGGAATAATTTCTTATTCATTAATTTTTACAGAGTTTCAAATATTTTCTCTCTTTTTTGTGTGCAAGTGATTTGGTTAGTTTTTAGAGCATCTGCTGTTGTGTATATTGTTTGTATAATTCAGTTTGGGAGATATTCATTTATTACATTTCTATACATCCTAAAGTAAATTTGTTAGGGCAATGAGATAAACTCCAAACAATTAACTACCCACTTAAGAGAGATGTTTTTTGTATTACAAGTTTTAGCAAATTAGCTATTGCTCCATGTGCAATATGTGCATACAATGTGAACATTAAATTAATTCAAACCTATTTTTTCTTTTTGGATTCCTCATTGTATCACATAAATCAGAAAATACTGTCAACAGGGTGAGGCTGAAGTGAAGATTTCTGGCTCAGATTCAGAAAATTACACATATTTTGAAGACACGACAGGTGACAGGGTAAAATAAATAACTAATAGATATCTCAAGAGAACTTCCCTAGTGTTTTACTTAGGTTCAACTTCAATGTTTAAATATTCAATTGAGGCATTATCTATTGGTAACCTTTGATGAGTTTAGGAGAAATCTAAAGGCGCAAAGAGACAAAGTAGTAAAATATACACCTAAATATTTTGGATGTTTTTCTACTAGTTTGAAAGAGGTTTATGGAAGAAGCAACATAGCCCCCAAATCCGCTTATTCCGGGGTCGGGTCGAGGGGGCAGCAGACCCAGCAGGTCGACCCAGACTCCCCTCTCGCCCGCAACACTTTCCAGCTCATTCTGGGGGATCCCGAGGCGTTCCCAGGCCAGCCGGGAGATGTAATCCCTCCAGCGTGTCCTGGGTCTTCCCCGGGGTCTCCTCCCAGTAGGACGTGCCTGGAAAACCTCAAACGGGAGGCGTCCAGAAGGCATCCGAATCAGATGCCCGAACCACCTCAGCTGACTCCTTTCGATGCGAAGGAGTAGCGGCTCGACTCCAAGCTCCCTCCTGATGTCCGAGCTCCTTACCTCATCTCTAAGGCTGAGCCCGGCCACCCTACGGAGGAAACTCATTTCGGCCGCTTGTATTCGCAACCTCGTTCTTTCGGTCACTACCCAATGTTCGTGACCATAGGTGAGGATTGGAACATAGACCGACCAGTAAATTGAGAGCTTTGCCTTTCGGCTCAGCTCTCTCTTCACCAAGACAGACCGGTACAGCGCCTGTTTTACTGCTGCAGCTGCACCGATCCGCCTGTCGATCTCCCGCTCCATCTTACCCTCACTCGTGAACAAGACCCCGAGATACTTGAACTCCTTCGCTTGGGGCAGGCACTCTGTCCCCACCTACAGGTCATGCGTACTAAAAAAAGGACAATATGAAGTCATTCGGTATGGTACAGTTCATTCTCTCTCCACGGAGCCTTCATTTCATGTTTTTATAAAGATTATTCTGGCGTATGTCTCCAGATGATCCTATTTATATTACATAAAATTGTATCCAAAGCAACTTACATTAATACGTCGTAAACACAGCTACGGGGAGCAGTTTGGGGTTAGGTGTCTCAAGGACACATTGAGATGGGCTAGCTGAGCCGGGGATCGAACCACAGATCCTCTGATTGTGGGTGGGACCTGCTAACCACTGAGCCAGTCGCCTCATAGTTGTTTGTTGTCTTTTTTGCCAGATGAAGACATGTTACAAGATAACCTGCATGACCGCCACAGCCATTTTTAGTCTGTCCCTCATGCCTCTTCTGGTTATAAATTAGCCCGGTTTCTGTTTGCAAGTGGTGAAAGGAAAAGCTCACTTAGTAGCAGTGATTTATGAGCTCTTAGCTTCCTGCTGCCTCGTGAATAACAGAGGTGCCATTCAGGATGGAAACAGTAACTCTGACAGTAGGCAGGATCTGACTGCTCCAGGAAAAAGGAGGTGGTTTCCTCTTTTGACACTCCACCAAGAGAGAGAGAAATGCCTGAGTTGTTTGATAGTAATAAGACCTGTGCAGACCTACAGGGAAACATAAAATAGGAAAGTTCCCTTCAGCGGTGCTTGCAATCGGAAATCCATTTACTGTTGACCCCAAAAAGCAGGTTTTCTTTGTTCACGGCTGCTCCACTCGGGGCTCTTTCTACAAACACACGGCTCTGCATCCGGGTCACTCTGTGACATTTGTGGCACGAGAAAACTAAATCTGCACCCTGAAAGAAACCACATTTTATGTTGCAGCGGCGCTCGAAAGATTCCATCCCAAATCACGCTCAGTAAACCGGGACCATATTATAAAAAAGGTACGCCGGTGAGTAAAGGATTATGGCTGGAGGGTCATTTGAGAGATTGTGCCTACTCCATTTACAACCATAATGCAAGTGAGATATCTGTGTTATGTTGTTTGTAAGACAATCACAATAATCTCAGTATTGCTTTACTCGGCTGGTGATGTTATGTCCATAACACTTGCTGTCTCCAACAAAAGTATTATGGCACAACAACCCCGTTTTGAAACTCAAAGTCAATGATGGACAAAGATGTTGAGTAACAAACCTAAGACTTTCAGGTTTTTTTTTCCTGTTGCGAATGGAAAGAACATATGTATTCTTAACGATACACCTAGGGCTGCAACTAACGATTATTTTGATAATCGATTAATCTGTTGATTTTTTTTTTATTAATCGATTAATCGGATAACAAAACAAATTCAATTTTCAACCCTTTATTCAAAACAGTGTTCGTACGATCATGGAAAACCTGGAAAAGTCATGGAATGTTTAAATGGCTATTTCCAGGCCTAGAAAAGTAATTGAAAAAAATAAAATTCTAACATTTTTGGAAAAGTAATGCAAATTTGTTATATTCAAATGTTAATTTACTACGTGAATGACTTCCGCTTGCAGCGCCATTAGAGCAGCAGCAGCCAGTTAGATTCACCAACGGAGGAGCGTCTCAGCGCTGATTGGCTCTCACAACGAAGCGTTCTGTCCTCTCCCTCCGCTCAGACTGTCGCTCTCGGAGCTCACACTAGCTCGTAGCTAGCGCGAGCTACGAGCTAGCTTAAATATTGTTATAATGGCTAATTTATTATTTGTTGGCCATATTAGTACAGGTTTTCGGTACCCAACCCTAGTCCCAGCACACGTGTCTCTTTGGTGCTTGGAATTACTGGGACATTCATTACTTCCTTAGAAAGACCTTTTCAGGTTGTTGATCCAGCTTCTGCACAAAGCTGAGTATTACCAATGTGATCATCCGTATGATTACGCTCAACAAGGTGGGTGGTTGTGGTGGCTTAAACTGTATTTTTGCATCGTTACAGTATGAGTTTGTTACAATACCGTTGAGTTTATCAACATGATTTGCCACTAGAGACAAGGTTTGTTCTGCTCAAAACTCAAACCACCGTCTGTGGTTCAGATCATTGACAGCAGCCCATGTGCATGTCAGTTGATCAAAGAGCACATCATGTTTCCTTGGAGGGTTTTCCTCTGTGGTTGATTTAAGTGTTTCAGTCGTGTGGTTTTCTGAAACACCATCAAACTGTGGGAAGATTCTCTGGTCCTCCAGTGTGAACCCAACTGGGGTGCTCTCCCACTCGTTCTCTTTAGTGTGCTATGCTGGTATGGGATGTCTCTGACTCGTCTCCGTTGACTTGTTAATAACACTTGAACAAACTTCTGTTGTCAAGAGCCTCCAGCTCTGAGCAGTGATGTGGCTCACTCATCAAGATGGAGGCATCCTTGGGTACCGAGAGGATTGTCAGTAGATCTATGGACATGTAGCCTCTGAGTAAATCACATAGTTAATGCGGCATCAGCATTTTTTATTCAGACATCAAGTGATATTTTAAAGACGGTAGGATCATTTTTCACTTCTCATCATGTGCCAGCGATTATCTCAAGAAATATCGTTACCCCACCGTGGATCTGAAAGCTAAGCACTAAGAGACCCAAGGTCAATGATATGTCTTTCATGGATTCATAGATACAACTTAAACTTTATGGAAGGCATCATGGGTCATTAGCGCGACTTGCTTTGATTTATAGTATCAAGGACAGATGGGTGCAAGATGATATTGGACACTGAGATGATATGTATCAGTCAGATTATTCATTGAATTATTAATGCTTTTGAGCCAAGTCAGTGGAAAGCAACACAGATGTTTTCTGCAATAAATTAATACCCATGGCTACATTTTTAGTTAAACCTATGATTGCCATATGAGTAAGAAAAGCAGAACAACATGTTGTTGTTTGAAACAAGAGCCATGCAAACCAGGTATGATAGCTAAGTCGCAGCTTGATGCACACACACACAGAAACAGTGCATTGAGTTTGAGCACAAATGGCCCCCAATGGGTTGCTTAGAAAGGGGGTGAGGTCATGTCTGTGATGGAGACTGTGTTCCTCTACCAGTGATCCATTTCTTATCCAGCTGTCCTCAGTGACACAAAGCACAGAGGAAGAAAGGGAAGGACAAAAGAAAGAAAGAAAGAAAGAAAGCAAACGTAAAAAGAAAATTCTCCCCCACAAGTTTTTTCTCTCACATTTAAAATGTCCCTTTGATTCGTAGAGCAGGCTGACATGAAGCGTGCTGCTTCTATTCAAACACATTATTTCCCCCAAAATTATCTTTTTTTGTGTTTCTGTGCATTCAATTTACATGTTGCACATTTTATTTTGTGATGCATATATTTTTATTCTGGACTGTGGCCTGTGTCTCGGATCAAGAGATCATTAGCAATTTGTCTGCTCGTCTTTGAGCTGATAGGAGCTCAACCGGCTCGTTTGCCAGCGAATGGGATATCAGACTTCTTTGTGGAATCGGGTAGCTCTAGCCACATGACTCGACACCAGTGGTTCTCAAATGGGGGTACGTGAAGGCACTCGTAAGATATATTTAAAATCAGCATCCATTTAAAAATCCTTTGAAAAATGGGCTCAGGGACACACTGGGTAATGGCTTCCATGCACTAAGCACATTTCCTCTTTTCAGGGCAGTCCGGTGTGGTGCAGCGGGGTTCGTCGTGTCAAATCCGAGCAGAGAGGGAGGTGTGGAGGTGCTGGATAATGCAGACACAATGGGCTAAGGCAAACACTGGGAGTGAGACAAAGGACACTCCACTCAGGTCACATGGGGGGGGCGATTCTTCTTATTATCTGGGGAAGTGATCTTAACTGATGGACCTTTTTTCTTTTCTTTTTTTTACCCATCAGCAAATTAGTGTCTGTGCTGAGTCGCTGTGTGCGTTGAGTCTCAATCAAAGCCTGGAGAGAGGTTCCTGGTGTTTATAGAGGATGACGCGGCACTGTGTTAGCACCGAGCATGCTATCATGACCACGTTATCACGGTCCCAGTCTGGGCGGTTTACTCATAAGCGGCATTTTTTCTCGCCTACACCAAAAACACCACAAGGACCAAGTGTCATTGAATGCACCCAGCGCTGTTTAAATTAGCCACAGCAAAACCATGCTACCTGCTCAGAGTTGAAGCTATCAAGGCTTAGTTTAGCAGGAAAACTGAATTAATTTTCTGCCGATCAACTAATGGATGAATTGGCTAATCGTTCAGCTCCACTAACCACCCCATAGCGCTCACATGTAGGTCAGCTTTTAGCATCTTTTATTAGCTAAACTGCCTGTCAAGTTGTTCGAATTTATTGCTGGAAAACAAGCCGTCAATTACATGCTAATTACAAGCTCTTAAAGCTAGCGCTTAACTGCTCGACATTATGAGCATTGCTTTTGTTGTCTCTCGGTAAACATGCAATTTAGCGCGAGGGTTGTTTTGCCTCTGGGAAACAACAGAATCAATTCAATTAATGGCTTTGTATCAAATAAAGAAAAATCAAACCAGAACAAAATGGAGACGGGCAGAACTATATTTCAGGATCTTCCAAACGGCTTAAGCTAACGTCTACATATATGTGCTGGTCCAACTGTGTGTGCTACTCAGATTTTGTTAGTTTTTTGTATGAAACACTATGCGTGTTTGTGTGACTGAAGGGCCATTATGGGACAGGCTTTTAAGAGAGATCTGGGAAGTGGAAACCTAATACTGCCTGACTGCTGCTCTTGTGTACATGAACCCCACAGCTGCTGGAGAGAGAGGGGAATGAGGGAATAAGGAGGCAGGTGGGGGGTTGGAGGAGGTGAGCGTGGTGCGCTCAGTAATTAGTTGTCTGGTTTTGTATTGACCAGTCTGGTGCTGGGGCCTTGGGGACTGTTAAATTTGCTATTGAAAGTGAAAGGATTATGCACCCAAAAGAAATTAAACAGGAGCAATGAATAGATTGTTGGCCACATGGTGGACTACTGCTTCGTTTTTTTCCCCTTCTTTCACCGGCCTTCACTCCTCAGTCTTCAGTGAGACAAGATTGTATTTTTCCTGTCAGAAATGTCAGTTTTTCACAGTATAGGTAAATTTAAAATACACCACAGGGTCGCGTGTCAGTTTTACATCGTGATAATGACACCTCGTTTTAAAACGCATTAAAATAAAACACTCGTTTGCTCTTTGACCGTTAAAGTCTTTGTTGGGGTTCATTTCATTAGATGTGGGCTAAATCCATAAAATCATTTCCGCAAGTTAGTCCACGAAGGGCGCGATGACGAGGTGTCATGAAATCTGTTTGAACTCACGCGTGCTGATTGTTGGGAATTGATGTCTCCCGCCCGCAGCGAAGAGCTCTGTGTCTTGTGTTGAGGTTGGTTGTACATTTTACAGGTCAGGAGGGAACATCCTCCACATGCCTGCTGAGGTTTACGGCCCATTCCCTCGCCAACATGCAACACATGGAACTGCTGTCGACCTCCAGTCTGTCACCAGTTCGCTGTCGGAAGAGAATCCGCTTCAGGCCAAACCGTAACACGATCCCCTTGTAATGACTACCAATGTGGGTTTAGCAGGCCCGCGCTTTGGGGATTATACAAGTGTGGCAATAGGACATGAAAATGCTAAATACCTGCTAATAGTTTGCATCAAAAATATCGGCAAAACTATCGGCAGAAATGTGAATTTGCGACAGTTGCAACACTTTATATCGATTCACGCAGGGAGAGGACCAACTACCCGTATCCTATTGACCCAGAGCAGCTTCTGGCAGTATATGTTTAGCATAAACTACTGTAAGATATTTTAGTAAAATGCTCTGGGGGAATTTGGGTTCCCTCCGGTAAACAGTTAATCTGTGTGTCTTATGTGTAAGAACAGAAGGAGTGGATCTGGCCTCTGCTACCTTTTGTCAAGCAGTTGATATCTTAGTTCGGGCTACTTGTTGTTATCCTTGTTTTAGAACTGCACGTTTCACCACAACCGGATTGGTTGATGACTTTATGCGAAAGTACCCTGAACAAAATGAATAGTTTGAAAAAATATATTCGAGAAGAAAAAAGGCCTTCGGTGTGTAAAGGCCTTAAATGAAGGTTAGCTGGAAATGGACGCTATTTAAATCCTTTTCTACCGTAACGGACATTTTAACCACTTTTTTACCGCAAACATACCGACGGCAGCAGAGCCGACATACTCAGTGCGAGGGGTTTGATGCCTTGCTCCAGGACACTTGTGAGGACACGATGTGAAACCTGTGATCCTCACGCACTGAAGCGATGATCTCTTGCTCAGCGGGTCAACGCTAGCCTACATTTGCATGGAGCACTTGAACCGGCTGAACCGTGGAGCCTGGAGGGAATCTGGTGGAATATAGGCGGGTGATGTCATGTTCTCTCTCACTGTTTGTGTAGCTGGCAGCGGCCAGCGTGCCGCTGTAAAGGGTCAGCCGAGACCAGAACCGCCTAGTAGGACATTGACCAAAAACACATGATCAAATCAAGTTTTGTCCTAGCTGCCAGAACAACTCCACTGTCTCTTTTCTCCTGTCTTCTTGTTTTGCGTCTTTGATTCTGATTGATTCTTTGACGTGATGATTTGAAATATTGCAGCAAGCATTCCATGTTTCTTAATCTGTTTGAGTCTCCTCACTTCAGTTGGGATTCGGACGGGAATGAATGGTGCACTTTGTAGATAAGACATTTCTACAAAGAGCGCTCACTGAAAGTACAATCTGGTCCAGGTCCCCCTTTGTGATTATCGCAACATAAACACGGGAGGACCCGTGCACAGGTGGCAGGCTGACAATAACCAGACCAGACTGATGCCTCATCCTTTTTTTAAACTAAAACATCACACAGAGGACGTTTTTTCCACAGTAGATATCACAGTGGAACATGGCAGCCTGGTCAAACCTAGCTAAATGTTATGTAAGAGTGTAAACTGCAGCCAGGTCTCACCGGTCCTAACAAGTGTCACCTGTGTCTCGCAAGGGCCGACCAGAGGAGGCAAAGTCCCGGCCGTCTGATTGGCTCTTGCTGAGTAAAAACACGTTCAGCTGGGCCTCCAGTGATCAGCAGTGACCGGTACTTCTGAGCGGTTTGCGATTCAACGAGCTCGAGACCCAAACAGTTGGGAAACGGAGCCCGCTGTCAGGGACAAACATAGTAATGGGGAAGCTGCTCTTCCATGCACATGGGACGGTTAAACCCAATGACTCGGCGTGCTGTTTGCCTTCCTCTCTGGTGGAGTTTGGATTAGTCTTTTACAGACAAATCACTGCGAACAAGTAAAATCAAGATATTCCTTTACCGAAAACCTTAATATTGATATCGTAGGATTGATTATTGGTGTTTTGAGAAAAAGATTTGTGACAAATACCCATCAGTAATGTGGATACATGCCCAGCCCAATAATAAATATGGACTGAAACTATTTTATCATGACTCCTTTAACTTGTGCATCATCAACAACACTGGTGCAAAGTATATCTCGATAACCTTTGAAACATTCTAGCTTTTGCTAAGTTAATAACGCAATATTAATAAAATAAAACATGAAGTCACATTTGACAAAAGGCAAAAAAAGATTATAAAGAATTTAATGATTAAACATTCTGCATAGTATTATTTGTTTTGGCTACCAAAGTGACTTGATCATCAGAGGGCAAAGAACCAACAATAGAAACACAGAGTGATCATACTAATTGCAAAATAATCTCTAACGCATCTGCTAAATGATTTTAAATTAGTTGGATACTCCTCACCAGGTGTCTCTATGTTTATCTCAGGGAGGAACATCTGAACCTATTCTGATAATGTGGAGGTCATTGCTGGTTCACTGCAGCCTCTCACTGTGTTTCTTATTTCAGGCCTCAACAGAGTAAAAATCTGTAAATTGGAAGAAATGAGGATCATTGAACCTGTGTAGCCGAGGATGCTCTGGTCCTGCTCCCTGCTGGTGTCGCCTGCAGTTGCAGACCGAGCGAGCGAGCCATCCCCCTATTTAGGGGTGTCTGTGTCTGAGAGAGGATACGGGACATCCAGAATCCACAGATCTGTCTATACTCTTCAGTTTGCTGCTACGGGGACAAACGTTTTGCCGTCACTGCTTCTTGCTGTTTGTCTTTCAGGACAAACCCCTTTGTCCCGCTAAAGCCTGTGTGTGGGTGTGGGTGTGTGTGTGCGTAACATTCATAAGCTACAGGGCCGACGACAGCAGCAGCGTTGACCTCGCTTGGGTTTCCATGTGTGTGGGTCGAAGATAGAGAAAAGGTGTGTGTGTGTGTGTGTTAAAGCTTATTATTATTCTATCAAAACGGGCTCACAGTGCCAATATTTCTCTCATTTGCCATGGGGGCGGGATACAGAGTTTTTGGTTCCTCCCCCTGCGGAGGCTCCCTCAGACAAGGATGCTGCTTGTTTTTTTCTCTCTAAGCATACTCCACATTCATATGGAAATGGTGGGGGTGGGTGGGGGGAGGAGGAAGGACAGAATCTCGCATCAACTTGATCTAGTAATGAATAGCTGCCAGTGTTTGGACTGACCCAGAGCTGGCTTTTAAAGCCACTGTCCCCCCCCCCCACACACACACACACACCACAGACCTGAGCACATTTTCAGCCGAATTCACACTTGCGCTTACACTGGAGATGAAAAAGAAATGCTCATAATTGAATGATTAGAAACAATGAGCGCTGTCTCACATACGGCCGTGTTAAATCCCACTGTTCCTTCGCTCGCTCTCAAAAGCCTATTTATTCTATTAACCCTCACTTCCCTCTTTTCCCCACACTGTCCATCCTTATACACATAATGGACGGCTTAGCAGGAAGAAGGAAGTTTCACTGTTAGTTTTCATTCTTGGTCATCTTTTTTTATTGTTGAACTGGTCAAAAAATGATGTAATGCCCAAATAATGTATTTAGTCTATTTTAGTTATCATATTAACATTGAACTATTATGTGTTTATGTTCATTTGGGACACAAAGAGAATGTCATGATGAAAGGATTTTTTTTATTTTTATATAAACCTTAATGTGAAACGCAGACAAAAATTGTCCATGTTTTTTTGGGTGAGAGAAAACACATGCAAGCCTCGGTCGGGCTTTGCTTTGAGCATGCTGTCTGTGAATTAATATTGTATTTGAGGAGTTCCATTGCGAATGCAGTTTTGAGTGTGTTTCCTTCCCGACACAATGGGCCTCCCAGACCGGACCGCTGCGGCCGGCTCTAGCAGCAGGGATCCATCCAACCACATTTGTCTCGGTGGATATGCTGTTTTTTGTCCCTCCAGGATTAGTACCCACCACCCATATTTAGCCCGAGTCTGACTCTGTGTGTGTGTGTGTGTGTGTGTGTGTGTGTGTGTGTGTGTGTGTGTGTGTGTGTGTGTGTGTGTGTGTGTGTGTGTGTGTGTGTGTGTGTGTGTGTGTGTGTGTGTGTGTGTGTGTGTGTGTGTGTGTGTGTGTGTGTGTGTGTGTGTGTGTGTGTGTGTGTGTGTGTGTGTGTGTGTTATATATCCGGACAGTCACCAAAACGTCTAATTCATTTAGTGACAAATTTGCCTTTTCCCCCATTTAAAAAAAAAAAACTTTATTTCTTTTCTTTCTTTTATGATCTCTGCAATTGGGCTTATTTCAATGATCCAAACCTTTTACAAAATTACTTTTTGTAATACAATTGAATTAAATACAAAACAAACTGCTGCTTAAAATTTTTGAAAGATTATTTACAGAAAGCTCATATTTGTCAGTTACACAAAGCTTGCAGGACTGGCTTGACATATATTACAGTTTATTATCTTTACTTAATATTGAACAGTTTATATTAAATTACATTCATAATGTAGATGTTAAGAATTCAACACCACTTTTTTGGGTGGTAAATTTGCCCAAATTAAAATGTCATCATGATTAATTCATTTAAAAGTGAGTCCTTGTTCTCTTTGTGGTGGTTGTTTCGTTACACCTCGAGAGTCGGTCGTTATGTTCAGTCGCAACATAAAATCTTTCGAGCACAAACATGACATGCTGTCCCTCAACTCACAGGCACAAGTGTCCTCGTCGTGTAAAAAGAGCAACGCATTGCAGGACGGCCTCGGTGTGTGTGTGTGTGTGTGTGTGCTGTTTTGTCTCTCCATTAGGACCCATTGAGGAGACAATGATTCAGAGAAGCAGACGATGGGCTTGTTAACACACACACACACACACACATTAGTGAGCCAGTGTGTGTCTTTGTGAGGGAGGGGACGCTCCTCTAGTGTTATGACTGGAGGCTTTTCACCCACGATGCACTCCACTCCAACAACCACAAGTGTGTGGCCTCTGAATAGGGAGGATTTGTTGCCCCGCACCTAATTAAACAGCGCTTTGAGGAGTGGTTACGGCGAGGGGCCCCTTTGTTCCAGCTCACCTTCCAAAGCACCATGGAAGGCTTAGTGTTTGACTCCGGGGACAAGAAGGTCCATGCATGTCCGTGTGTCGCTGCGACAAACACAGGAGCTGTCCCCTCCTTTCCATGCTCAATGATGGGATGCTCTTCGCAATGCAAGCTTTAATGAAAATAGGGTTTTGATTTCCTCGGGGGAGACGCTAAAGCCAAAAACATAGTTTTTCATGTACTGGTCCATTAAGAGATTTACTTCCATAAACTAGTGGAACAAAAACATCCAGAAGACAGCTGTTTCTTTTCCTACTTTGTTTATTTAGATCTGTCGTAAATAATAGCTCATTTGAATATTTAAACATATTTACTGAAAATTGTATCACGAAAAAATAATTGTCATAATGTAATAAATCAGATGGGTAAGTTTCATCGTGACATCTATTAATTCTTTTGTTACCCTATTCACCTGTAGTGTCTTCTCTTAAGACCTTATGTCCACAGTCATGACTTTTTACCTTCGCATTGAAAATGCCGGAAGGTTATGTTTTGATCGCCGTGTATTTATTTATTTATTTGTATGCGTGTTATTCGCAAAACTCAAAAAGTATTGAACCGAATCGCATGAAATTTGGTGCAATGATTGTTTATTATCCGGGGACCAGTTGATTAGATTTTGGGATTGGTCGGGTCAAAGGTCAAGGTCAAAGGTCATGAACAGGTCAAAATCTTTCGCAGAACTCAAAAAGTATTGAACCGAATCGCATGAAATTTGGTGGGATGATTGTTTATTATCCGGGGACCAGTTGATTAGATTTTGGGATCGATCGGGTCAAAGGTCATGAACAGGTCAAATCTTCTTGAATCACATGGAATTTGGTAGGATGATTGGTTATTATCCGGGGACCATTTGATTAGATTTTGGGATCAATCGGGTCAAGGTCATGGAAAGGTCAAAATCTTTTTTTTTACCATAACACGATACATTTTTGTCCAATTGGCATGCAACTAATGCCAAAATGTTCATAATTCAATGCCCAATCTTGTGATATGCGAAGGTATGCGCTCTACCGAGTGCCCGTTCTAGTTAATCATGTTTTCATATTCGTTAGTTGGGGTTTTCCTCGCACATTTTTTCATCATTACTTTAGTAAATGTGTATTTTATTTTAAGTCTCCCACGCATTTCCCCTTCTCTGAATCGTGTAGTCCGCCCCCCTGACAACCTTCAACTAATTGAATTAGTTGGAATTTTAGGGGCGTTTCAGGTCTAAATGCTGTGAGAGAGGCCTTTAACATTTGTAAGATCCTCACACTTCACAAGGTAAAAAGGACTCCATGCACTTTATTTATTTGTTATCATAAAGGGGTTCTGAATACTTCCAAAAGAAATTTCAGCAGAAATCCACATTGTCTGTGCAGATGTTGGCCGCCATCACACGGTTTTCTCTCTGTCCAATCTGCATTCAGGCAACTGGGACAGGACCAGTTCAGATATGGGGGAAAGAGGGAGGAGATAGAGGGGCGGGGGAGCATCTGGGACTCCTCATCCCTTGCAAACGCTCCCTCGTATTTTGCGGGCCTCGCTGCCTTGTAATGATGCGTGTGTGGGCTGCTGACACAGGGGTCGGGTCTTCAGCGGCAGCAGACGTGGCGGGGCTGCCTTCGCATCCAGGCAGGAGGATGAGGATGGTATGATGATGATGATGATGGGATGTGGGTCAGCTTGTATGTCCCAGGGAACATCTGCCAATGATGTGTGTGTCCCCGACATGTTAGTTTGTTTGCTGTCAGCTCTGCGTTGGCTGTCAGTTTTGTGTGTGTGTTCATGTGTGTGTCTGTCTGTCTGTCTGTGTGTGTGTGTGTGTGGGTGTGTGTGTGATTAGAAAAGGGGGAAAAAGGACACAATTTCTGTATTGTATAAATAAATATCATGTTGGATTAGTTTAAAACAGCACTGAAATATATGAAATGCTTCCTGATAGTATTTTATTCCTTGTTATCCACAAAGCGCAGCATTGTTCCTGCTCATACCAGCTCATATAATTACAGGACTCTTTTTTTTTTTAGCACTTTAACTATTTAAAATAAACAATTTCTATTAATGTTATCATCATTTTTTTTTTAAATAGTAATGTTGATGGCAAGAATTATAATTTCATAAATGTTCTAGTTTTATTTAACTATCTATTTATATATATATATATACATACATACATATATATATATAAACAAATATATATATATATATATATGTGTATATACATACATATATATATATATATATTAAATAATGGTTCTTATACAAACATAGAGAAGATATTTTAGAAAATATTCTTTTCATTTGTCAGAATTGTATGTAATGATTTATTCCTCCGATTTATAATCTGTTAATCCCGTAAATCTCAAAGTAATTAAAGCCTGATGTTGAATTGTTTCCCCCGCTTGTCGGCTCTTTTATAATGCGCTTTTATATATTGTCCTGCAGTGTGGAACCAGCAGCAGATCACCTGCTGCAGCCCCTTTGGCTTAAAGCTGTTTGGATGTGGCGCGTCGTGGCAGCCGTATTTTTGGGGGGAGGCCGGCCCGGTGCCGAGTGTGGGAGCAGCCTGGATTGTTGTGTGGACACAATGCCTTCTTACTTCACTGGTTCCTTTGCTCTCCTTCCTCTGCCTTTTGAATTTGCTCATTTTCTGCCTCGTTTTGTTCCCCCTTCTGCCCCCTTTGATTGGCCCCTGCATAGCAACGCGTCACATGGTGCATGGAAGCTACAACTGCTCCCCTTTCTAAATGTAATAGTGTGTTTTCAATTTATATATTATTATTTTCAATATATTTATTTGTATTTATTTTTAATTCTCTTAATGATTTGTTAGAATGAATTTGGCCTCTTTTAAAATAAATTAAATAGTTATCATGCTGACATCCATGATAACTGGCATTTGTAAATGAGATTGTGTAAAAAAATGTTTTTAAAGTAAGTGAACAGAACGTGTAAATTATGTTCTGAACACAAACTAACGGATACATTTTGCTGTTTTTTCTTTCTGCGTCGGTTTTAACGTAAGTGCAGGGTGCTGAGTCACAGAGCCACATGTCTGTGAAGCAAGAAAACGAGTTCCACTTCATGAGTCAGACGGAGCAAACAGTCGCCCGACCCGCGTCCTCGTCCTCGATGAACAATACTGTTATGTTGACATTGATCCTCTCACCTTTTTGCTGAAGCTGTCATCAAGACTCTCGCCTGCCTCCTCGCTCCACCGCCTTGTCAAATGCACGCAGACTCACCTATAAGCCTTTACTCTGGAGGTCGACATACAAACACACACACACACACACTGTGTGTTCGTATGAGCGCACAAATAAGAATTATATTAAAATAATTAGGGTTCATCGCCAGGACTTGACTTGAAGAGTATTTTGACTTTAATAATTATAATGGTCAGATGCAATAATATATGCATTCGATTTCATTCTCTCTTTATAAAAAATCTGAAACATTGCAAAGAAAAATTATTTACCATAAGCAGTTTTTTTTAAATCAATTTTTTTTCTTTTTTTGTCTACACATTAAAATGTTGAATATAAATATTTCCCTGACATTTTTCAAGTGTAACATTGCATTGAAAATGTTATCAATTAATTTGCTTTCCCATTCAATCCATTACTACTCAAGAATGGTTATTGTTATTATTATTTTTACATTATTACAAGATTTTTGGTTTTAGTACACATATAAAAATGAAATAATAATTTTGAAATAAATTTTCTAAAATGTACACTGGAAATAAAACATTCTGAAGAAGAAGAAGAATCAAAACTAGAAGAATCAAACAGACGTCCTTTCTTGATCATTCAAAATATCAGGCCACATCATAATTAAACACAGCAGGAATTTTGAATAAAAGAAAAAGTTACATTCTTTCAATTATTGAAGAAATAAATCTCAGGTCTGGGCCCTCGACCCAGACCTGCGAGAGGGAGGCAGAATAAAACGCTTGCTAAGCTATCCGTTTCATACACGCGGGGACAGAAGGTTCGATATTCAGTCGATCGATGAATGAAAAGGCACAATGGCAAAATCGGGACGGGCTCCTTTTCAAATCTGCGTCTCCAATGTCCCCCCACCCTCCCAGCCGCCTCGCCCGCCCCCTCCTCGCCACCCCTCCACAGTCTGCAGTCGCTGGGCGGCTGGTGTGGCAGGCAGAGAGAGAGAGAGGGAGGAGAGCAAGGGTTACATCAAGGCTGCTCCCTGGACCGTGCAAACAAGTCTAGACCGGTGACCTGTTCAATGGCTCCTTTTGAGGAGCGGGGCAAGTTCGGTCAGAGCAAGGAGAAAGGAAGCATAGCCTCTTTTCACTGATGAAGCCACTCACAGCCTGCGATCGACAGGAGGTAAGGAGGGCCGGGAGGGCAGGCATCTGCTTCCATGGTTACGGGCCGGGTATGGGGACCCTACCATTGAGGAAGCACCGTTCTCATGCTCCCACAGAGGCAATGTCACGCATTAAGAAAAAAAAAGGAGGGGAAAAAAGCGTCAGGCCGGGTGCGAGGAGGACCACATCCACCGGCAGCAGAGTCGCTCTTTGAGAGGGGGGTAAATAAAATTATGGCACGTCAGTTTGAGGAGGAGGGGGAGAAGAAGGAAAAAAAGAAGAGTAGGGGGATCGCTTTGGGATGGGGGCGGCAGCATGTGCGCTCGGAGAAAGAAAGAAATTCGTCACATGATCGCGGCAAATCCAAATTCAAAGTAAGATGTTTGTTGTTGTTTTTCCCAGCGAGCTGTGGCGGTGTTTTCGGATCTGCCGGGTGTTAATTTTGAGCCGCTTTGAAAATGTATTGTTGCGTGGAAGTCGGCAGCCCAGGTGATTTATCGTCATAGGGAGCAAAGGTCAAGGTTTATGTGGTGAACTCCTTTGTGGAGAGGCAGATCTTCATGAGGATTCTTTCCAAAGTGAACTGAGAAGCAGCAAGCAGGGGAAAGACGGGAGCCGCTCGGACCGGGATGTGTTAGTTTGGAATAGATCAATTGCAAACTGTTGACAAGAGAGAGATACAGAGATCTGTCCACAGTGAGGAGTCATCTGTCTGTTTGTGTTTGGGCACAAGCTGTGTGTGTGTGAGTGTATGTGTGTGTGTGTTTGTTTTTGTGTTTTGAATAGATGCTTTGGGCTTCTTTTTGCTTTCTCCGCAGAGGAGGGTTGTGTTGGAACGTTGAGTTTGGTCATGCAGCTGACGCTTCACCCCCTCACGCACTCACAAACAGAGCGGACAGATGGCCGGCCCTCGGGAAGGGCTTGGGGCGTCAGATTTGCTCTGAGACCGTGGGAAAGTCTCCGGCTGACTTCACCTGCTCGGGGAGCCGATGTGACTGGATTAAAACACCAATAGAAAGAAGAGAGAAAGGGGAAGGCTAGCGCGGACAACGGTGCACACATGGATGGCTTTGTGCGGCTGCTTTTTTCTTTTTTTTCATATCTTTATTTTAAGAGAGAAAGGGGGGTGGGGCGGCACATGTTGGGGGAGATGTTTGGATTTGACAGCAGACATAAAATACTATTTTCTAAGCCGGTGCAAAGGGAGACGGGGTGGATGGGTTCACTCTATTTTGTGCACGTATCTTTGTGATCCTAACTGGAACCAGTTGATCCTCAGCTTGTTGGGACATGAGACATGATGCTCTCGCTCTCTCGGTCTGCTTTTGATTATCTCCGTCACACAGAGAGACAGCCATCAGCACGCTTTTGTTTATTGTTATTAAAAAAATATTATTATTGCTCTAACCATGCCGGTAAACTATTTTTTAACATTTTGAGTAGATCATGGGTCAGATTATTTTCCAGTTAACCTTCTCCCACAAAACATTTTTCCTGCATTTTTTTCCGAATATTTCTTTCTGATTTTAACTCGGTTGTAAATACAGAAAATACATTTGACAAGCGTCTTCTGTGTGGCTGCAAATAATTGTATAGCTGTCATGTTCATGACACTGGCCCATGGCGTCTGTAAACGGCGAATCCCTGATTGCCGAGCGCCATACTCTCAATGAAGTACTCCATTGCAGTTTGGCTGCATAATGAATTATCGTTCATACAAGTAGAGTGCATGAGGGTTCAATTTGGGTCTGAGTCAAGGGCTCTCCTTCCGAGAAGGGTGTGTGTTGTAAGGGCTGTGGAGAACTAATCAAATGTGGTTATGCACAGTCGGTGTTTGAAAAGAAACGTGAACTTGACTCCGCAGAGGACCCTTCAGCTCTATATGCTCTTCAGACTCAGAACCAAGCTGCCTGCTCTTCTGAGAAAGATTTGCGCGACAGGGATGACATCATACTGTACATTTGATATTCACTCGCAGCACATTCCCCACCAGAGAGGTGACGACAAGTCCATGTCGACACAAATTTAGACAACATCGTTGTTTCCTTCTCCTGCTTTGTTTCTGCTCTCTCAGCTGTGAAGGTGCTGCTAGCTTAGACGATACGATGCTCAAACTTCTTTTCCCTTCGCGTGAACTCCTCTTAAAAATGCAAAAATATTAACTAAATTAAAATGTAATTTTTGGGGGGTAAGACTGTAGAGCTGCAGACGGAGCGCTTGTCTGTAGACGGACTTTAATTGGGTCATTGGAGCTCGTCCCGCCTCGCTCGCTCACACACACAATATACAGACACACTGAGACATTTTGTGCTCTGGCCTCGCTGACCCACTCACGTTGGGCTTTATTTTTATGGCGGTAATTTGCCATTGGCGCAATGGTTTGGTTTCAGAGGCCCACGTCATTAATCACGAAGTGCATTACTGCTGTGTAATTACACTTTCTCTGAGTGTACCCGCAGCGTTTCCCCACGTGCACGCGCTCTGTCTCTGTCCATAACACACACACACACGGTCAGGATGTAGTGCCTCCTGCCTTTATATCGCTAAAATAATGCACGCAAATGAGTATCCAGGGAGTCGTAAGCATGGGAGGCATAACATCCTCATATAAAATGCAAACAGCCATATCCTTGTTAGGTGTGTGTTAACAACAGCCGTGTCCGTGTGGACGGACCACACCAGAATGTTTTTTTTGGGAGGACCTGAAGACAAGAGTTGGCAATAGTTAAAACCGCAAACATCCTGGGAAGCTAATGAATTTGTGTGTGTGGGGGGGGAGTGTTTGAAGTCAGAGTCAGTTCTGTGTAACCACTTTAAGATCATTATTCCACACAAAATGCACCCCCGGGGTGTGTGACACATTTGTGAAAGGCTCCTTCCATGGGATTTAACGGGTTAACAGCAGACAAAGGGAGCTGGGACCATGTAGCCCAGCAGGAGAGACCCCAGTGGCAACACCACACTGCCTCCTAATCCCCACCACCCCCTCCCCCTCCGTCCTGTCCTGATCACTGCTGACTGACTGAAGTGCGTGTGCTCTGCTGCAAGGCCAAGCCACATGTTTTCAGCTGGAATCACTCACACACACACACCTCAAGGCCATGTGAGGAATCGTCACGCTGTTGATCAAGACAAATGATTTTTAATACTGAATGGACGGACATGAACTTTTGACGGATGCCTTGTTTTATTGTGATGATCAGCGGCATGTGGTTTAATGTTGTAAGTCCTGGCCCATCATATAAAAGTATGATACAGGATGGGTCTGGTAGTTGGTCCGGCTGGGTGCTGCAGATCATCGAGGCCCAGCAGAATCAATCCAGTACACAATGCAGTGCTCGACTAAGATGTGAAGCATTGTTTGTGTCTCTGTCTTTTCTGTGTTGTGACAATAGTGAGTTCAAAATGGGCTTTGGCTTTAATTCATGCAGATTATTATTCTAAACCAGGGCATTACATCCAATTCAAAGAGGTGTTATTGGGATAAAAACAATTTCTTTTATTAAAGTGCTACGGCATTAACATTCAAAATATCCAAATATTTGGACAGTACCCAATAGAAATAGAAAAAAGCTAGATAATATGTGAAAGACAAATCTTCCACTTTTTGTGCATTGAAATAATGCAGTTCAGTGCAGTTTTTGTTTACATTAACCAGAATGAATGTGGACTCTCAGCCACACATGTTATTATTCTAAATAGCCAGATAAAACAACATCATAACTGTTATTATAGATCAGCACTTCTACTGCCAGGCTAGGGTTTGATTTCCTCTCTGACAAGCTGTGCAGCCTGGTTTCCCATTACTCATTAAATATTGGTGGATGGGTGAGTCCAGCAAAAGAGAGCTCTATGAAACCAAAGGTTAACCGTAACTTACTTCAGATCTAAGTAACACACAAACGTGCTTATTTTAAGACAAACCGTAAAGTTTTGCTGCGTTTTTTTATTTAAAAAAAATTGCCGACGGTAATCTGGGAGAAAATGTGTTTCTCTCTGAAAGTAAAAAAGGCAGTTTTGGAATGTTTCAGCGAAGTTTGAGTTGTGGCTCTCCTTTTAGTGTTTATTGGATAGAGAAGGACAACTTGTGCCATCGTGGAACCAGCATCTCAAATCAACGGATGGTCATGTTTCTTAACATCTGGTTTTAGCTTCAATACAAACATTTCAAATTTTTTTTTTGTTTCCTTTGTGAAATCTGCGTCGTGGCCCTGTGGACGTCCTCAGAATTCCAAACAAGTCCATTACCAGCTAACGGTGGCTTTCCTCGGCACGCGGCGATGACTCACCTGCTGATTTACCTGCGACTCACCTGCTTTACTAGCCACACGCCACCTCCTCCTTCTAGACTGGGAGCAAAGAGGCATTCAAGCTTGAATTGCTATTTAAAAATCATCAAATATTAATTCATCTCCTCTTGCTTTTGAGTTTTATCTCATTGACTGGTGCCTCCTAATCGTGTCTGATTGTTTTGCAAGAGCCCAATTAAAGTCTGGAATCAACAATCATTCTTATAGTCCTACGCTAATTCAAGTAATTTCCAGTGTTCTCCTTCCCATTGTCAGACGATTGCTTTGAGAATGAGAGGTTGCGCACAGGGATTCTCTTTTTGGGAAAGCGTTTGGAGAGGACGTGCAGAGAAAGAGGTATCATTATGATAACTGCCTCCTCGATGGGAAGTCCCCCTTAATGTAGTCGATTACGGTCCGCTCCTCCCGGAGAGGCTTTCTCTGAGACGTGCATCACCTGTCGCTGCGACCTCATGGCGGACGGAAGCAGGAAACCGTCCTTTCGTTACGCCGTGTTACGGATGTGTGGAAGAACAATAATGTGTTCCGATTCCTTCGGGCCAGACGCAAACACTCTGTCATTCATGCACTGATCTATTTAGAGATGTTGAGCTATTTTGCTTCCATATCACGTCTTCTTTCAGACAAGTGGAAAGAAAATATAGAAAATACACATGCGGGTGTTTATTTAGTATATTACTTTGTTTATTTGTGTCTGTAGATTTCTACTATATTTACAAGAGAGTTCTATTAGATTATGCTTAATTTGCATATTTACAACATAATTCAAAAATATGGTACTGACCTTAAAGTCAGTGAACAACTGGGGACAGTCCATGTTGAGTTCCCTTAGTTAATTATTCACCTGTACATTTATTAACTGGACAAAACATAACTTTAAAGGACGCTTTTCTTATTCGTATCTACATTTTTGAGATTTTTACAGAGGGTTTTGTTCATATATTTTATTCAGAGCCTGAATATTTTTTTACGTCTGACATGCTTGACAGTATAAAACGATATATCCAAAATCCTCTCTGTAAAAACATTTGACTCTGGCTTCACGTTCGTTCACATCTCTGTTCTATAAATGGATGAATATTAGCATATTTTTCATAAGATAATGCCTCTCATCTGCATATTTAAACACAATATTACAGAAAACTACTAATTGAAAAAAATGGTCCTAATGCAATTTATAATATGAGGGACGTTTCATGGCGGTTAAATTAGTTCAATATTTTACTCCATTCTGCCTCCCCTCAAATAACCTCTATAGATGAACCAAATTAATTCATTATAAATATTTTGTGTTGAAAAACTGAATAGAGAATATTTGAGTGCACACTAAATTATACTTTTGAATAAGTCGTTGTTTTGAATGATTTGTGTTTCTGATTCTGCTGATCCTTCTCTCCTGATGTATTATTGTGTTGTACATTAAATATGCACTAATAGCAGTGACATACGTCTCTGTTTCAGCCTCCAGATTAACTGTTTAAGTGATTAAAGCATCTGTCAGGGATCTTCAGGAGCATCTCCACGAGTGAACAACAGACAGTGCTCAAATCAAAACCGTGCACGTAAACATACTCACATGTGATGATGAGAGCGACGGCTTCTGTCTCTTTGAAAAACTATTGTACAGTGAAGTCTGGTGTTAGGTGTCACATCGCAAATTATAATGTTAAAGCCCCTTAAAACAACAACGACCTACTTCTAAGAACACAAACATGTAGGCGGTTCCTGAAGTACTCTTGTGTTTTTAAGGGGAAGCACTACAGGAAAAAGAGTTTTTTCATTTCATTTCTCTTTGTGTCTCTAGATTTCTCCTAAATGCACCAACACTACCATTAAATACTGCCTCATTTGAATATGCAAACATAACATTAGCAGAACACTCGTATTATAACACGTAATTATCTTAATGCTAGTGATCAACTGGAGAAGTATCTGGTCTCAGTGCTGTCTTTGCTTCTTCCACATACAGCAGCTGTGTTTGATTTGAGCACCACGCAAACCTTATCTATTCAAAGTGCTAATTCCATCACTATGTAAATGCCAAACGGAGCCTTTCATTTCTCCATTGTCTTTGTGGTATGGCCGAGCCACCTGAGGGGAGACGGCGGTAATTAAAACCACAAGGCCACGGGTCACGAGCCCAACGCACAAACAGAAAGCTCTCCGGGGGCCGCGGTGCCGCGATGTCCCAAACCATTTGAGCTGTCCTTTGAATTCATTTTAAAATGCTCAGGTCAATTAAGAAGATGCATTCCTCCGGCTGCGTGTAATGTCATATTCATCGATCCGTAGGGGTTCCTCTATGCGCTCATGTGTAGGACACATTTCTGTTTCTGAAACTCCGCTGTTTGGAATTCATTAGGTATTGATTCCCTCTTAGCAAGGCACGGTCTGATAGCTGCCTCCGTCTGGAGCTAGCTTATCAATTCAGATGCCCCTTTAACCGGGTTATTGTTGTGCATGTCCTACCCCCGCCGAAGCAGACGTCTCCAAAGTGTGTGGATGCAGCGTCTCTATTCAAGCTCAGCCATAGAAAAGGATCAGCTACTCCCACATGTTTTGTTGTTGTTGTTGTTGTCTCGCCTGTGCGTTCCTTGTTTGGAGTTTACGCAAGGTTTGGTTGTCTCCGCACCACCTCCCTCCTCTGCCTCACCACGCTCACTGTCTCATTCCTCAGCCGTCCGTCCCCGGTAGCGCCGATTGGCTGCCGTTCAGTCAGCTGCGGCCAATGAGCCTCTGCGAAGAGTCTCAATGTTTAGTCTGGTGCTAGGCAGCCGGATCAACAGACAGGTGGGTCGGACAAAGCCATCGGTCCCGGCTGGCTGCACGGCAAAAGAAGAAGAAAAAAAGCCCTCTGCTAGCTTTTTAAAGCAACACTCCAGCCTGGGTTATGAGTCCCAAAGCAGAATTTCTGTCATCTCAAACCATTTGGTCAATATTTGTGAGCATCAACTAATGCTATGCCGCTTCGCGCTGGTTCTGTAATATGCTCCGCAGACAGAACCAGGAGTCGCCCTTGTGTTTTAGTATGTTAAAGCATTTCACTGTGCTGTTGCCACAAAGATGCTCGCTGGGCATCACGAGTAGATTTGCAGAATGAACGTTAATGGTACAAACAAAACCCATCTCATGCAACACTTCTCAGTGTCCGGACTACTTATTTTTTTGGCACCTACCGGTTCATGTCGACATATCCTATTTGTTCCGGTACTGGAGGAGTGCATTATTTCCTTTATGCTCGTGGCTGAACACTGAGAGAGGGGCCAGACGAGGGCTCGTAAGGATAGGCCGCTCTACAGGAGGAACCGAGTCAATTCTGTGTGCAGCCTCAGCTCGCTCTTTCATTGCCAGTCACAGTCTGCTAAATAACTCAGGAAACGGGCTTATCCAAAATAATTTACATTTTGTATTATGTTATTCTATCCTTCGAGTCAAGCCACATATTCAAACACTGTGAAATGGCCGGGTGGGTTTGTCGCTCATTAGACCGAATACACTTCTGTCTGCATTAATTTGTTGACTGTTTTTCCGTCGCGGCTCGAGGTGACATTCAATTAATGGAGATACGAGCTTTGAGCCAAAAATAGCGCCGTGTCTCTGGCGTGTCTGTGGAGAGTAAAATACCACAAATGATCTTCCTTCAGACTTTTGGCTGCCAGCGTGCAGGGCTTTGGTAAAGATAACAAAATGCAGCGTGTATTAAAAATCAAGTGAACAACTTACTAAAGAAACAAAGTGTTTCCTGTCACATACAGTACCTCAGCTTTGGTGATTTTTCACCAGAAGGACATTTTAAATCAGATTTGTTTATATTTTCCAATTTATTTTCTGTTGCTACGCAGATGTATGTTGTTGTCAGTGTATATTACATCTACACATTTATCATATTTGCTTACAGTCAGTGCGTTTACATGCAATCGAATTATTGGCTTAGTCGGACTGAAATCGAATTATCCGTTTCATGTAAACACCATAGTCGGACTATGTGCGGTCCGACTTCGGATAGCCCGGTCCGATCCAGTTGATAATTCGACTCTCGCGGCATGTAACTCTGAATTCGATTCGGAACTGGACTTTGCGTCTTTGCGCATGCTCGAGATCCCGCCGCCCTCCCTCCCTCCCTCCCATGTCGTGACCTGGAAGTCGAAAGAGACGATAAATTAAATTCTCCGTGTATAGCGCCATTTGCATTCGCTGTACTCCTATTAACACCATGGAAGAATAGTAGAGGGATGTAGCTTCGCCTTGCTCTCTGTTCGCCATCTTTCTCGAAATGTTGTTGTTGGTGGTGGTGAAGAGGTCAAGTGGAAATGGCTGTATCACCACGAGTTGTAATGAAAACAGCGCCGCCTATCGTATCGGATATGACATGCTTTCGGCCAATGATTAGAATTACTCACTGCCATGTATATTGGGATAACAGCAGATCCCCCAAAAGATAGCATAGTCCGACTAAAGCAAGATTCGAATTATACCATCATGAAAACGCACTGACTGTCACTATATTCTGACAGAAGTACATGAGACAGATAAATTTGGTAAAAATCAAGTTTCTAAGGCTTCTTTTATTGCGCCTAATCTGGAAGATTCTGCCGTTTCTGAAGGAAAACAACCAATTAGAGCAGAGAAGAGTCTCTAATGCAGCTGTCAATCACTGCCCGTTACCTGCAATCAAATTCTGCATCGCTGAGCAAATATAAATTAAGAATATGTTACTGTATTTGGCTATTTATGGGCCTCAAATGTTTCCAGAAACATATTTTGGTTCCTGGTTAGTTGTAAAACTCGATGCTCCCACTTGGTTCTGGCTGGTCTGTTTTCATCATGGCGGCCGGGTCACAAACTTCAAGAAATAGGCAATACAGCGACAGAATCTTGTTTCCTATTTGATCAGCGCTGCCTAATTGTGATCAGTTGGACTGAAGTTCAGAGCTTCAAACATCTGCGTTCTCGGCTCTGATTGGTTGTTTTCCTTCAGGCGCCATGGAATCTCCAAATGCCATTAGAAGCACAAGGAGGCAGAAAAACCTGATGATGTCACAGATGATCTGTCTCATGTACTGCTGTCAGGACGTAGAGACAGTTTGAGCAGCTATGACAAGAAAGTATTTATATCTAACAGGCCGACTGTGGCTTTACACAGTGTTATTTAAAAGCCACTACGCTGCGGTTCATTTCATATCTGTGTACATCCGATGTGTTCTGGTCTCCCCCTCCCCCACCGACTATAGATTTTTCACATCTTCCAGATTGAGAAGTCCATTTGATTTGTACACCCCTGTCTGGTGTGCAATGGTATCACCCGTCCCCAGGGGAGGTGCTTGACCCACCCAATCCCTATTCTCATTTGAACTTTGACCCTGGCCTCCTGCCTCTCAGGATATGAAATGACCCTTTCAGTTGGAGAATGTTCTGGAACTGTTTTAGATGAGTCCGCTTCTTATTTTTTAAAATTTGAGCCGGAGCAGATGAGGACAGAGGGCTGCATGGCCATTTTGTATGCAATCGTAATGACAAGTTGCATCCTCAGACCATCTTTTTATAATGTGCTGTTACATGGCGTATAGATGGGTGGATTAGGGTTGTAGTGGTTAATCTCCATCCTCTCAGCCAGCCATAGCACGGGTCCCATGTATTCAATAAACCGATGTGCCAACCGTGCATTGTGACGAAGATGGCTCATCAACGACGAGTCCAGAGCGCTTCTTCCAAGTCAATACCATGGGAGAGGTGCAGAGCGCTGATGTTAGCAGAGAGGTGTGAGCTGCATGTGACAGTAAGCAATATGTGTTTCCGCGCTTTGTTGTGCCTCTCGCGCTGAAAACAACAAACAATCCAACTACCAAGCCTCATTAATGATGTCTGCACCAGTTCTTCTTGCACCACAATGGAAAAGAGAATTCACTCCGCTTGTGCCTGCCATCACACCAGTTTGTTGTCAACATCAGCTGCAATGCATTTAAAATGAATATGTTTATGCACTGATTGTACGTGATTGCCTAAAGTTGATTGTCTTCCGGGGATCGAACCCCCGCTCCTTTTTTGGAGGATGACCCTGCTGACCACTGTGGCACAGTTGTCAAGAGAAGACAACACTGAATGAATAAGCTGGGTGCTACCAAACATGCTAATGAATGAACAACATTATGAAGAAGCTGTCAACCTAGAACACAACCACTACTTTCCCATCTATCCCTCCTGGTGTAACAATATACATTTTTTAAATTCTGGTGTGCAAAAGGCCTTACAATCCAATATTAAACACCAAATAACAAATATAACCGCTCAGATATAAACAGGGTTTATCAATTTGGTCAAATGGTACAAATTATGGTTTGCAACTTTGCATACATTTGACCGAAGACGTTCTACACGTTGTAGACGCGAGGCTCGTAAAACATAGTAGGAAAACAAAACACACTTTTGCATATGAAACAGCTCGGGGGCTCCGATCACAAACATTTCCTTATTTATTTATGGTCAGAGTTCGACAGATACACAGTTTTTGTGTCAAATTGAGCGAGAAAGAACGAGAGACTCTTGGGGGAGAACTTTATTCTAGTCCGTGCCGGTTACCTGGCTTTTTATTGTGACATTATGCGTTACTGTAACAAACCACCTTGTGTCGGCTGCTCTGGCTAAACTGCAGAAGCACGCTCGTCGACTCTACATGATTCTGATTCGTGAGTCGGAGCTCATCTACTTTAAAATGAATTCACTCACTGAGGATTTAGATGTACAATCCTTCTGATCTACTCCATCGAATCTAATCGGCTCACGTGGGTTTGGCTGAGTCACGTCTTTTTTTCTTCTTCACAGAAGCGTGTCAACTTTATTTCAGTAATTTGATCTGGAGGAGCGGTGACTCATTAGTTCGCCCCACGTCTAGTCTTTTTTGTTAACTGTCAAGAAAAATTAGCTGGCATTTGAGCTGAAACCTCAAGCAAGTGGCACGCCCACCGAGTTGACTTTGGAAGGCACCGCGCATTCCTGCTTGACACCATATTAGCCCCGACTCCCCCCCCACTACACCCACCTCGGGGTGCTGGGCAGCCTGCCAGGTAGAGGTTGCCATGACTCCTAACTCAACCCTTCACAGACCCCCACCCCTCCCACACACACACACCCCAGAAGGTGCCAGATTTCGGGAGGGGGCAGCCTGGGCTAACGTTTTGATTCGGACAAAAGATGTCTTCACAATGTCAGCAGAATACTTACTGGGAATGCTGTGGCTTTCTGGAAGGAACTCATGTGATCTTTCCAGCCAAGGTTTTGTGATGGTGCCAGGGTGAGAAAGATAGACAGAGAGAGACAGAGAGAGAGAGGGAGGGAGAGGGAGTAAGGAAGGGGGGGGAAACTTTGAATAATCCAGTCTTTTTCTTCTCCGTCTTCCTCTTGTTTGTTTTTGGAGAAAATGGCGGCCGAAGTGTCGCCGAAAACTGAACATCGTCAAGCGAGCTACATTTTTAAGACGGTTCCCCCTCGGTCCTTTCAGCAATCCTCTCATTACCGAGAATAAAACAACAACACCAACAAAAGGGTTGCGGTGCTTGCTGCTCACTACCAGACACAGACACGATAAACCAGACAGCGTAGTAGAAAACGGGGTAAGTGGCGTTTATTAAATTTTTTTCTCACTTCAGACTTTCCTTTGTCGCACTGCGGCCGGAGGAATATTCCGCTGTTTGCAGGCTCTCTGGCACAGTTGATGGTAGCTGACCGTGGCATGCTTCATTACTCTGGCATCCCCCTGTGCTCTCTGCGGTCTTGGCTAAGCTCGGCCAACCTCTCTTCACGGCCACATCGCTGCCGGCCAGGAGGAGGACTGCTCTGGCACTTCTGCGCGATAGTTTTTGGGGAAAGCGCTGATCAACAAGCGTTCTGGTCGTTATTATCACAGACTGTGAATTTCATATCTGGGAACTTCGGAGGCGTGTGACGCTCCCAAAATCCAAGATGCAGCAACCTACGGTCATTTGTGTTGTTCAATGTGTGTGTGGATCTGGTGTTGTCAGAACAGTTACTGGCATGTTTTTCTTACTATCACACGACTCAAGGATGTCTTTGCAGTGGACTGATAGTTGCTAGTGTTTCATGAGGCACTAAAACACTTTTCTTTTTTAAAGGGGAAGAACTCAAAAACGACCCCTGCAGCGAACCCCCTCTCCGTCTCCCTGAGCGAGACACTTCCATGAAGGGTGAGTTTGTCGACTTAATGAACTTTCATTTCATGCTGCAGTTTTTCTGAATGCCAGCGGAACTGAACTCTTCCGCTCTTTCCACTCACTATCAGCGCTCAGCACAAGAGGCAAAGACGTTTCGAGGTCAAAGTTGTGTGATTGACATCGCTTTACAGACGCATCACACACACTCGCTTCTATAGTTCTCCGTCACAGTAGCAGAACTCACAGTGCTCAGACTCTGTGCTGCATTTTCAGTTGCTTTGTTACTTTGGCCATAACCATTTGGCACAAACCCGTAGATCCGATCTTGTGGCAAATCTGACAGCACAAGCTCGCCTCTGTGGGTCTTTGTCATTGTGGTGTGAACATCGCCTTTTTACCTTTTTGTGGGGGGGGGGGGATTATTTTTGCTTTAGTAGGTCACACGGGAGAAACCAGCAAGAGTACACAAAATAAAAAAATAGTTCTGGCCCAGTGTTGCCAAGTCGGCAGCACTGACAGATGCTCTCTGTCCTTTCAGGCCTCCCTCCAAAGCCACACCCCCAAAATTATCATTATGAATGTAAACAACCAACTTGGGGGCTGTTAATACTCACCTAAAGCATCAATGAGTGTGCGAGCAGAGTGCGATTAGGTATACAGGTATGTAGGTGGGCCATCCAGTCATTTCATAACAGTTCTGCGACAGTCCCCGATACTCCATGTTTGTATTTATTTAGTTGATTCCTGTCTTGGTTTTAATAAGTATAACAACAAACAACATTTTTACCAGAAAAAACAGATTACCAACCCAACGTTAAACTCAAACTTTTGTGCTAAGGACTCACTTGGGCTAATGGTGCTTGATATGCTTAATGTAATGATTAGGGAGTCGTTGAAGGGAGTTGAAAATGTGTGCATCCGGGTTGAGGTAGTAGGTTGTATGGTTTAGAATTACACCCTGGGAGTTAACTGTACAACCTTCTAGCTTTCCTTGGAGTACACGTATGACATCAGTCTGTACAGAGAATACTTCTCATGCAGTGTGGACCTCTTTAGTAGCACTGCATTTTAAAACGCCTCTTAGGCAGTGATGTAACCTTTGCCCACCTGAGGATCTCATTTCATGCCTGACCTTTAGCGGTGGTCAGCCGCCTGCTGCGACTCAAAACCTTCAATTAGCGTTAGCTTGACGTAGACACAATGCATTGTGGTCAGCCTGAGTAACCGCACTGCATTGAATATATGATGGTGTCCCTTAACCCTTGTGTTGCCTTCGGGTCATTTTGACCCGATTCAATATTTAACCCTCCTGTCGCCTTCGGGTCAATTTGACCCGATTCAATGTTTAATGTCGGTGTTCTTTCGGGAGTCAACAAACAAACATAAAGTACCTCACACTTAAACTTGGAAAACAATATTAATTCTAATAATTTTCTGGAGATTTTAATAGCTGGGGTCATATTGACCTCAAGGGTAAAATATGTTAGTAAATATAAAGGTAACAGGAGGGTTAAACATTGAATCGGGTCATATTGACCCGAAGGCGACAGGAGGGTGAAACATTGAATCGGGTCAAATTGACCCGAAGGCAACACAAGGGTTAAACTGCAAAACGCACAGAGCAAACACAGTCTGCTCTCTTTCTAAAGTTCTAATCTTCATTTTGTAATTGCCATTTCCCTCAATTAGGTGTAATTGTAATTGTGTGGCGTAACCTATTTCACACAGCGATGGCTTTGCTCGTCAAACTGTTGCTCCGTCTTCGGCGGGCCTCAGCCCGTTTAGTCAGCGCGGGGCCCGCCGTTAGTCCCGTGGGAGCTGCGCGCCAGACATGATGATGCACAGATGGTTCAATTACAAACACAAAGTATAACATATAATAATCACAACAGGTTATTTCCCGGTTACTGCCATGCCCCGTGGTTTTACAACACTGCTGTTCGTTCATTACATTTTTATATTTTCTACGGCAGCTGACTCAGGTTCGTTACATTTCTCAGGGATTTGGATCTAGAATTTTCTTATCTAAAATATTCCGAGCTGTTTGCAACTATCTGCCTCAGTCGTCCTCCGTCATATTTAGGGTTTCACAGCGTGGGAAAAGCTGAATGTATATGCGTGGTCTCTGGGCCTTGTGATATATCTTTCCCGGGCTCCATACAATGAGCATTTGTGATCTGAGGTCTAGTTTCATGTTGAAGCTGGACTCGGTGACACTGAAGTCTCTGTTTACTGTAGACTTGTCCACCAGGCATCTCTGTTTGGCACCCTGCCACCGCTTGTAAAATGACTCCACGCAGGATGAAAATGGCTCGGCATATCAGCTCAAGATTTACCACAGTTTGTTACTTTTCGGGATGTCTTGATTTGAAATGCAGCTTGTGCAACTTGCGTTTTGGCATTTTTGCTCCGGTTCTTTATTATTGTGGCAGTGTTTTTGTTATCGGTTTGATGGATGACACTCCTTCTGCTCGCTGTGTTTAGGGCCAGGGCATCCATGCAACCTTTGTCATTTATCCAATTAGCTCTATGGTTTGGGTGAGATTGCATCGTTTTTCTTCCACGTTGTTTGATACTCAGAGTTTCCACTGAACCGGCCTTATTTAAATGAAACGAGTAATCATTTAAAATAATCTCTAACATCTGTTTGCTCTTCTCTTTGACTAAAGGCAGATATGTATAATAAAGACAAAGTGTGGCTATATACTGTATATATGACATTAATGGTAACTGACTTAAAGGAGACATATCATGCTCATCTTTAGTTTCATAGTTGTATTTCGAGCCTCTGCAAGATCATGTTTTCCTGCTTTAAGGAAGAACAATGTTCACGCCACAACCCAATTGTATCATAATGGTACATGCTGAATTTGTATTTAAATAACAACTTTTTGTGACTCCATCTGTGCTCAAATAATAGAATAAAGAATATTGCATTCACTTTCAAGTAAACCAGATTGCTCCATCAGACAAAAATAAATAAATTATGCAATCATTTTGTTAGAACAATGCAAATACAGTTATATAGAGTTCAAAAAAGCTTTTGTTTTAAAGGGCCACAGCGGAAAGGCCGATCTCACACAGGAAAGATGTGGCGAGTAGCCAAGAATCTTGGCCGCCGCGCATGCGAAGCGTAACCTGTTGACGCCGTAACATTAGGGCTGCAACTAACGATTATTTTGATAATCGATTAATCGGTTGATTATTTTATCGATTAATCGGATTTTAAAAAATCAAAAAAACTTTAATTTTTAACCCTTTATTCAAAACAGGGTCCGTACGGTCATGGAAAACCTGGAAAAGTCATGGAATTTTTAAATGGCTATTAGCAGGCTTCGAAAAGTAATTGAAATAAATAAAATCCCAAAATATTTGGAAAAGTAATGCAAATTTGTTTTATTCAAATGTTAATTTACACGGTATATATACGGTATGCTTTGGAATTCTCATTGTTAGTTTAAATACAACATCTTCTCACTTTGTCACGTACAGACAGAGTTTTCACAAAATGTTTAATCATGGAAATGTGGTTTAAAGTCATGGAAAGGTCCTAGAGATCCACTGGTCAGCATGTGGATGAACCCGTCACAAACTGACAGCGGTTTACTCTCCTGAGCAGTGGTCCCCAAACTACGGCCCGCCTCCACATTTGGTCCGGCCCCCTGAACAATATCAGAGACGCGTTCCGATTTATTATTTTTTTCACCTGGCCCGCTGCCATTGAGATTGCAGTGAGACGCGGAAAAAATGTGGAGTGGTGCTCTTCGCAATAAAACATCTTTGATGGGACGTGTCGAGTCTCGGCCAATCAGCGTTCAGATGTCCACAAGTTAGGTTAGCTTGAATGTTAGTCTGCTACATCTGCTGCTGTCACGCTGCACGGTGTATCGATACTAACAAAGTACCCGTACGTTAAAAACGATGTGATTTAGCATATTTTTAGTTTCCATACTTCATTAAAAGAGCACACGACCAGAGCTCACGCGCTGCTCCGCTCCGTTAAATGTTGTCTGCACGCGCAGCGCACACAGCGAGTGGTGTCGTGGCTTATCTCTGTTGCCTTTCTCCGTGGAAAAATATTTTCCGCTATCCGCCACGGAATAAATAACCACGTTTTCTACGTTATACTCTTGTGGAAATGCCACACACGTCGTGACATGTAGCGCCCTGGTGTCTGGGTTCATAACGTCACCCGTAGGCGCACACAGCTCCGTGAATGACTTCCGCATCCAGCGCCACGTGAGCAGCAGCAGCCAATTAGATTCATCAACAGAGGAGCAGCTCAGCACTGATTGGCTCTCACAACGCAGCGTTCTGTCCTCTCCCTCGCTCTGGTTTCCCCTGCGCCGCTCTGCGCTCAACTCAACTTTGTTTATACTCTGGGACTTATTGAGTGCCGTAATAATCGCGCGACACAACGAATTGATAATGAAATTCGTTGCCAACTATTTTAATTATCGATTTTATCGATTCGTTGTTGCAGCCCTACGTAACATAAACATTTACTCAAAAGTACAGACATTTCGCCATGTATTTATTAATGACTTTATGTCCGTGTACTTTGTACTTTTGTAATATTTGAATTTCTCAATAAAGTTCTTAAAATAAAAAACCCTGTCTCTTTAATTCAATTTTTCAATTCAGTTTATTTGTATAGCCCAATTTCACAAATTACAAATTTGTCTCGGAGTGCTTTACAATCTGTACACATAGACATCCCTGCCCCAAAACCTCACATCGGACCAGGAAAAACTCCCAAATAACCCTTCAGGGGGAAAAAAAGGGAAGAAACCTGTAGGAGAGCAACAGAGGAGGATCCCTCTCCAGGATGGACAGATGCAATAGATGTCATGTGTACAGAAGGACAGATTTAGAGTTAAAATACATTCAATGAATGTGACAGAGTGGATGAATAGTTCATAGTAGGCATATTCCACGATGGAGACCTCCACGATCCATCAGGCAGATGGCGGTGGGGAGGAGGAGTGGGCGGAGTCTCAACAGTGGGCGGAGTCTCAACAGGACAGTGGCGCAGTCAGGAGCAGGAATTTCACGACCCAGACCTCGATGATCCATCAGGCAGATAGGATCTATGCCGTCTCATAGGGTCCGATGACCCCATGAGACGTGAAGTCAAAAGGACTCCGGGAGAAAGCAGAGTTAGTAACGTGTGATTGAGAGATGAAAATTCATCCTTAAGGAGAGAAAAAAGAGGAGATAGGTACTCAGTGCATCCTAAAACGTCCCCGGCAGCTATAAGCCTATAGCAGCATATCAAGGGGCTGGACCAGGGCAAACCTGATTCAGCCCTAACTATAAGCTCTGTCAAAGAGGAAGGTCTTAAGTCTACTCTTAAACGAGGTGACTGTGTCTGCCTCCCGGACTGAAATTGGAAGCTGGTTCCATAAAGAGGAGCTTGATAACCAAAGGCTCTGGCTCCCATTCTACTTTTAAGACTCTAGGAACTACAAGTAGTCCGCATTTAGTGAGCGTAGCTCTCTAGTGGGGCAATATGGTACTACAAGCTCCTTAAGATATGATGGTGCATCACCAATCAAGGCTTTGTACGTTAAGAGAAGAATTTTAAAAGTGATTCTTGATTTTACTGGGAGCCAGTGCAGAGCAGCTAGTGCAGGAGTGATGTGATCTCTTTTCTTAGTTTTAGTGAGAACACGAGCTGCAGCATTCTGGATCAACTGGAGGGACCTAAGAGATTTATTAGAGCAGCCTGATAATAAGGAGTTGCAGTAATCCAGTCTCAAGTAATGAACGTGAACCAATTTTTCTGCATCTTTTGAGACAAGATGTGCCTGATTTTTGAAATATTACGTAGATGAAAGAATGCAGTCCTTGAGATTTGCTTTACGTGGGAGTTAAAGGACAAGTCCCGATCAAAGATAACGCCAAGATTCTTTACAGTGGTGTTGGATGCCAGGGCAATGCCGTCTACAGAATCCACATCACCAGATAATTGATCTCTGAGGTGCTCAGGGCCGATTAAAATTACTTCGGTTTTGTCTGAGTTTAACATCAAGAAGTTGCAGGTCATCCATGTTTTTATGTCTTTAAGACATGCTTGAATTTTACCGAGTTGGTTGCTCTCCTCTGGTTTTATCGATAAATATAGTTGAGTATCATCTGCATAACAATGAAAGTTTATGGAGTGTTTCCTGATAATATTGCCCAAAGGAAGCATGTATAAGGTAAATAAAATTGGTCCAAGCACAGAACCTTGTGGAACTCCGTGATTAATGTTGGTGGTTATCGAGGCGTCATCGTTTACAAATACAAACTGAGATCGATCTAATAAGTAGGATTTAAACCAAATTAGTGCCGTGCCTGAAATGCCAATCGACTGCTCCAGTCTCTGTAACAGGATGTCATGGTCAATGGTGTCGAATGCAGCACTAAGGTCTAACAAGACCAGGACAGAGAGGAGTCCTTTATCTGCTGCCATTAAGAGGTCATTTGTAATTTTCACCAGTGCCGTCTCGGTGCTGTGGTGTTTTCTAAATCCTGATTGAAATTTCTCAAATAAACTATTATGATGTAGAAAGTCGCACAACTGATTTGTGACCACTTTCTCAAGGATCTTGGAGAGGAAGGGGAGGTTAGAGATCGGTCTGTAGTTAGCCAACACCTTTGGATCCAGAGTGGGCTTCTTCAGGAGAGGTTTAATAACAGCCACTTTGAAGGAGTGTGGTACGTGGCCTGTTAGCAGAGACACATTGATAATATCTAATGGAGAGCCGCCAATTAAAGGCAAAACGTCTTTAAGCAGCCTCGTCGGGATGGGGTCCAAGAGACAGGTAGGCGTGTTCAAGTAGAAACCGTTGAAGATAATTGGTCACGGTTGATGGGAGAAAAGCCCTCAAATATACACCAGGGCATACAGCGGTTTCCAAGGCCATTCCACTTGAGGACAGATTGGCACTGGTTATGGGCAAGAGAATATTAATCTTGTCTAATAGTTAAAATCTTTTCATTAAAGAAGTTCATAAAGTCATTACCACTGAGGTTTATAGGAATGCTCGGCTCCACAGAGCTGTGACTCTCTGTCAGCCTGGCTACAGTGCTGAAGAGGAACCTGGGGTTGTTTTATTTTTCTATTACTGATGAGTAATAGGCTGCTCTGGCATTACGGAGGGCCTTCTTATATGTTTTAAGACTATCTCGCCAAACTAAGCGGGATTCTTGAGATTAGTTGAGCCATATCGTTCAAGCTTCGTGACGTTGCTTCAGTTTGCGGGTCTGAGGGTTATACCAGGAGCAAACCTCCTCTTCCTCACTGTCTTCTTCTTCAGAGGGCTATCGAGTCCAGTGTCATTCTCAGAGAGCCTGTGGCACTGTCAACAAGATGATCAAC